>NW_024750202.1:7500-47500 GCF_018991925.1 Homarus americanus | reverse complement strand
ACTGCTCCCTACACTGTCACTATGTTGAAATGAACTGTAGTTTGAGCTGATCCCCATCTAAGTTACTATATGTCTTATTTGTGTCACTTATGTCACTTGTATATTATTTGTAATTCGTAACCCATTCCCCAAATATGTAACTGTATATTTTCAGCCTTCTGGCTGCCAAAGCTCTTTCAATAAACCGTTAATTATTATTATTATTATTATTATTACATACGCACGCACACCAATAATTATGTGGGACTGTGTGGTGGGAGGTGGCCTCGACTCTACCTCTGGCGAAATGACCTTTTGGTGTTGACATCTCTTTCCTCCCTCCCTCCTCCCTTCTGTAACAATGTGACTTGTTTAATACTTATTTGTAAACATTTATTACTGTTTCTGCTTCTCATCCGTGGAGGAGAGGGAAGGAGGAGGAGGCTGTGGGCCGAGAGAGAGAGAGAGAGAGAGAGAGAGAGAGAGAGAGATAACTGGAGTGATATTAGATTCACTAGAGGGACTGTGTGGGTGTTAACATTCTCACTACACACCATCACCACTAGCACCATCACCACTAGCACCATCACCACTAGCACCATCCTTAGCCCCCTCACTACTAGCACCCCACCACTAGCACCATCACCACTAGCACCATCACCACTAGCACCATCACCACTAGCACCATCACCACCAGCACCATCACCACTAGAACCATCCTACTAGCACCGCCACCACTAGCACCATCACTACTAGCACCGCCACCACTAGCACCATCACTACTAGCACCATCACCACTAGCACCATCACCACTAGCATCATCACCACTAGCACCATCACTACTAGCACCGCCACCATAGCACCGCCACAGCACCATCACTAGCACCGCCACCACTAGCACCATCACACTAACACCATCACCACTAGCACCATCACCACTAGCATCATCACCACTAGCATCATCACCACTAGCACCATCACCACTAGCATCATCACCACTAGCACCATCACTACACATCACCACCAGCACCGCCACCACTAGCACCATCACTACTAGCACCGCCACCACTAGCACCATCACCACTAGCACCGCCACCACTAGCACCATCACTACTAGCACCATCACCACTAGCACCATCACTACTAGCACCATCACCACAGCACCATCACCACTAGCATCATCACCACTAGCACCATCACTACTAGCACCGCCACCACTAGCACCGCCACCACTAGCACCATCACTACTAGCACCGCCACCACTAGCACCATCACCACTAGCACCATCACCACTAGCACCATCACCACTAGCATCATACCACTAGCACCATCACCACTAGCACCATCACCACTAGCACCATCACCACTAGCACCATCACCACTAGCACCATCACCACTAGCACCGCCACCACTAGCACCATCACTACTAGCACCGCCACCACTAGCACCATCACTACTAGCACCATCACCACTAGCACCATCACCACTAGCACCATCACCACTAGCACCATCACTACTAGCACCATCACCACTAGCACCGCCACCACCTAGCACCATCACCACTAGCACCATCACCACTAGCACCGCCACCACTAGCACCATCACTACTAGCACCGCCACCACTAGCACCATCACTACTAGCACCATCACCGCAGCACCATCACCACTAGCACCATCACCACTAGCACCATCACTACTAGCACCATCACCACTAGCACCGCCACCACTAGCACCATCACCACTAGCACCGCCACCACTAGCACCATCACTACTAGCACCATCACCACTAGCACCATCACCACTAGCATCATCACCACTAGCACCATCACCACTAGCACCATCACCACTAGCACCATCACCACTAGCATCATCACCACTAGCACCATCACCACTAGCACCATCACCACTAGCACCATCACCACTAGCACCATCACCACACCACACCACTAGCATCATCACCACTAGCACCATCACCAGACACCATCACTACTAGCACCGCCACCACTAGCACCACCATCACTACTAGCACCATCACCACTAGCACCATCACCACTAGCACCATCACCACTAGCACCATCACCACTAGCACCGCCACCACTAGCACCATCACTACTAGCACCATCACTACTAGCACCGCCACCACTAGCACCATCACCACTAGCACCGCCACCACTAGCACCGCCACCACTAGCACCATCACCACTAGCACCATCACTACTAACACCGCCACCACTAGCACCATCACTACTAGCACACCACTAGCACCATCACCACTAGCACCGCCACCACTAGCACCATCACTACCAGCACCATCACCACTAGAACCATCACCACTAGCATCCATCACCACTAGCACCATCACCACTAGCACCATCACCACTAGCACCGCCACCACCTAGCACCATCACTACTAGCACCGCCACCACTAGCACCGCCACCACTAGCACCGCCACCACGCACCACCACCACTAGCACCATCACCACGCTTACCGCCACCACTAGCACCATCACCACTAGCACCGCCACCACTAGCACCATCACTACTAGCACCGCCACCACTAGCACCGCCACCACTGCCACCATCACCACTAGCACCATCACCACTAGCACCGCCACCACTAGCACCGCCATCACCACTAGCACCATCACCACTAGCATCACTACTAGCACCATACCACTAGCACCATCACCACTCAGCACCATCACCACTAGCACCATCACTACTAGCACCGCCACCACTAGCACCATCACCACTAGCACCATCACCACTAGCACCGCCACCACTAGCACCATCACCACTAGCACCATCACTACTAGCACCATCACCACTAGCACCATCACTACTAGCACCGCCACCACTACCACACTACTAGCACCGCCACCACTAGCGCCATCACCACTAGCACCGCCACCACTAGCACCATCACTACTAGCACCGCCACCACTAGCGCCATCACTACTAGCACCCACACCACCTAGCACCATCACTACTAGCACCGCCACCACTAGCACCATCACCTAGCACCGCCACTAGCACCATCACCACTAGCACCGCCACCACTAGCACCGCCACCACTAGCACCGCCACCACTGGCACCATCACCACTAGCACCATCACTACTGGCACCGCCACCACTAGCACCATCACTACTAGCACCGCCACCACTAGCACCATCACTGCTAGCACCGCCACCACTAGCACCATCACTACTAGCACCGCCACCACTAGTACCATCACTACTAGCACCGCCCACTAGCACCATCACCACTAGCACCATCACCACTAGCCCATCATACTAGCACCGCCACCCTAGCACCATCACTACTAGCACCGCCACCACTAGCACCATCACTACTAGCACCGCCACCACTAGCACCATCACTACTAGCACCGCCACCACTAGCACCATCACTACTAGCACCGCCACCACTGGCACCATCACTACTAGCACCGCCACCACTAGCACCATCACTACTAGCACGCACCACTAGCACCATCACTACTAGCACCGCCACCACTGGCACCATACTACTAGCACCGCCACCACTAGCACCATCACTACTAGCACCGCCACCACTAGCACCATCACCACTAGCACCGCCACCACTAGCACCATCACTACTAGCACCGCCACCACTAGCACCATCACTACTAGCACCGCCACCACTAGCACCATCACTACTAGCACCGCCACCACTAGCACCATCACTCACTAGCACCGCCACCACTAGCACCGTCACTACTAGCACCGCCACCACTAGCACCATCACCTGCTACCGCCACCACTAGCACCATCACTACTAGCACCGCCACCACTAGCACCATCACCACTAGCACCATCACCCACTAGCACCGCCACCACTAGCACCGCCACCACTAGCACCGCCACCTCAGCACCATCACCCTAGCACCATCACTACTAGCACTGGTGTGTTGGTGATCCCCAGACTCACACAGTCAGATCAAAAGTGCCCACCACGTCACGTTACAGCCCACTTTAAGCAGGAACACTGGTTGTCTTGGCTGGCAAAATAGTGTTTCAAAATATGGAATTATTTACGTTTAAACATTAATATTACCCTCCTACCATCCTCCTTTCTTCCCTCCCTCATTTCACCCTTCCCTCATTTCTTCCCTCCCTACCCTCCTTCCTTCCCTCCCTCCTCCTCCTCCCTCCCTCCTTCCCTCCTCCCTCCCCCTTCCTCCTTCCCTCCCTCCACCTTCCCTCCACCTCCCTCCTTCCTCCACCTTCCCTCCCTCCCTCCTTCCTCCCTCATTCCCTCTTCCTCCCTCCTTCCCTCCTCCTCCCTCCCTCCCACCTTCCCTCCTTCCCCCTCCTTCCCTCCCTCCTCCCACCTTCCCTCCCTCCTTCCTCCTCCCTCCTTCCTCCTACCCCTCCTTCCTCCTTCCCTCCCCCTCCCTACCCTCCTTCCTCCCTCCCTCCCTCCCTCCCTCCTTCCCTCCCTCCCTCCCTCCTCCTTCCCCTCCTCCCTCCTCCTCCTCCCTCCTTCCCTCCCTCCCTCCCTCCTCCTCCTTCCCTCCCTCCCTCCTTCCCTCCCTCCCTCCTCCTTCCCTCCCTCCCTCCCTCCCTCCCTCCCTCCTTCCCTCCTCCTCCCTCCCTCCCTCCCTCCCTCCCTCCTCCCCTCCTTCCCTCCCTCCCTCCTTCCTCCTCCTCCCTCCTTCCCTCCCTCCCTCCCTCCCTCCCTCCCTCCCTCCCTCCCCCTTCCCTCCTTCCTCCCTCCTTCCTCCCTCCCTCCTTCCCTCCCTCCCTCCCTCCCTCCTCCCTCCTTCCTCCCTCCCTCCCTCCCTCCTCCTTCCTCCCTCCCTCCTTCCTTCCTCCTTCCCTCCCTCCTTCCTTCCCTCCCTCCTTCCCTCCCTCCCTCCCACCTTCCTCCTTCCTCCTCCTTCCTCCTCCTCCCTCCCCTTCCTCCTTCCCCCTCCTTCCTCCTCCTCTACCTTCCCTCCCTCCTTCCCTCCTCCCTCCTTCCTCCTACCACCCTCCTTCCTCCTTCCTCCTCCTCCCTCCCTCCCTCCTTCCTTCCTCCCTCCCTCCCTCCCTCCCTCCTTCCCTCCCTCCTCCTCCTTCCCTCCCTCCTCCCTCCCTCCTCCTTCCCTCCCTCCCTCCCTCCCTCCTTCCCTCCCTCCTCCTTCCCTCCTCCCTCCCTCCTTCCCTCCTCCCTCCCTCCCACCTTCCCTCCTTCCCTCCTCCTTCCCTCCCTCCTCCTTCCCTCCTCCCCTCCCTCTCTCCCTCCTTCCCTCCTTCCCTCCCTCCTCCTCCCTCCCTCCTTCCCTCCCTCCCTCCTTCCTTCCTCCTCCCTCCTCCTTCCTTCCCTCCTCCTCCTCCTCCCTCCTCCCTCCCTCCTCCTTCCTTCCCTCCTCCTCCTTCCCTCCTCCCTCCTCCTCTCTCCCTCCTTCCTCCTCCTCCCTCCCTCCCTCCTCCCTCCTTCCCTCCTCCCTCCTTCCTTCCTCCCTCCTCCCTCCTTCCTTCCCTCCCTCTCCTCCCTCCTCCCTCCTCCCTCCCTCCTTCCCTCCCTCCCTCCCTCCCACCTTCCCTCCTTCCCCCCCTCCTCCTCCCTCCCTCCTACCTTCCCTCCCTCCTTCCCTCCCTCCTCCTTCCCTCCCTCACCCTCCTTCCCTCCTTCCCTCCTCCTTCCCTCCCCTACCACCCTCCTTCCTTCCCTCCTCCCTCCCTCCCTCCTCCTTCCCTCCCTCCCTCCTCCCTCCTTCCCTCCTCCCTCCTCCTCCCTCCTTCCTCCCTCCCTCCTCCCTCCTTCCCTCCTCCTCCTTCCCCCCTCCCTCCCTCCCTCCCCTCCCTCCCACCTTCCCTCCTTCCCTCCTCCTTCCTCCTCCCTCCTTCCTCCTCCCTCCCTCCCTCTCTCCTCCTTCCCTCCTTCCCTCCTCCTCCTCCCTCCTCCTTCCCTCCCTCCTCCTTCCTTCCCTCCCTCCCTCCCTCCCTCCTTCCTCCCTCCCTCCCTCCTCCTTCCCTCCTCCCTCCCTCCCTCCTTCCTCCCTCCCTCCTCCTCTTCCTCCTCCCTCCTTCCTCCCTCCCTCCCTCCTTCCCTCCCTCCCTCCCTCCCACCTTCCCTCCTTCCCTCCCTCCTTCCCTCCCTCCCTCCTTCCCTCCTCCCTCCCTCCCTCTCCCTCCTTCCCTCCTTCCCTCCCTCCTCCTCCCTCCCTCCTTCCTCCCTCCCTCCTTCCTTCCCCCTCCCTCCCTCCTTCCTTCCTCCCTCCCTCCCTCCCTCCCTCCCTCCCTCCCTCCTTCCCTCCCTCCCCTCCTCCTTCCCTCCCTCCCTCCCTCCTTCCCTCCTCCCTCCCTCCCTCCTTCCCTCCCTCCTTCCTTCCCTCTAAACACATGCATTAAACAACAGCCGACACATATTTTTGAATAAATTAGTAACGTAAATACCTGTTGTGTTGTTAATAAAACTCACTTGTTTTCCTTGATGAATTACCTGTCGGGCTACAGCGAGAAAAATACAGCAACTACAAAAAAGTTAGAATTTAAGGTGAGCTACAGCGTTTATCTTTACTGTAGTGGTGAGTTACTGTAGTGGTGAGTTACTGTAGTGGCGAGTTACTGTAGTGGCGAGTTACTGTAGTGGCGAGTTACTGTAGTGGCGAGTTACTGTAGTGGCGAGTTACTGTAGTGGTGAGTTACTGTAGTGGTGAGTTACTGTAGTGGTGAGTTAGTTACTGTAGTGGTGAGTTACCTCATTGCAATAGCTTCCAGTCGCACCTAAGCACATCAATTCTCTGATAAAGTTGGAGCAGTCAATACTACTGATGTGGTTGTGTGTGAGTGATATGAGCACCGTCAACAATGGCTAGGAGTGTGCGCTCCCTACAATTCCCAATTCTGATGAACTTAGTGAGACTACTAATCACCTCCAGTCTGTGCAGAGAACTACAGTGGGACTCAGGTGTCAGCACAGTGCTCGCTTGTGAAATTTATAGTTGCTGGACTTAGACAATATTTTGAATACAATATCTGGACTTTCTGCCTGGACCCTCTGGTCGATTGTTTTCGCGTCTGCGCATGCGCAATTTTGAAAAGAGCGTGACGTAGGGTGACGTTGTAGTGACGTCTTTGCCTTCCCCAGCTCACATGTGCCCGAACAAGCCAAACTACCCAACCACCGCTCCACCACTCTGGCCTTGACGGGGCAGCGGCAGCTGCTTGCGGTGACGTTATAGCCACCGCTCTGTGCGTTACCTGTCGTGGAATCAACTGCGTCTTGGAATACTCGGACTCGCCACCTTGCCGACCTGGAGGCCTACCTAACTGATAAACCATGAGGATTTACCCTCTGGGGAAAGGTTGGCCCCCCTCCTGCCATGCCCAGCCTGAGCCTCTACCTCCATCAAATGCCCATTAGAGTCCACTTCCAGACGGTGGCAGAGCCTCCATCTCCCTGCCTCCAAAACCCCAAGGAATACAAAGGTTTTCTCACCACGTGTGTCCATCCTTCTAAACCCTCTCACTTTTCTGGCCTTTGGAAGCCGCTGGACCGATAGCTGAGACCCATCCGACCACGTACAGCTCCCGGCCTGCGGGCATCCCATCTCTGGGGCCACTTCCTCTCAGACCGCTTTCCAGCCCACTCTTCTACCTCCAGCTTTTGCCCCCCCGAGCCGACTACACCAAACTCATGTTCAAAGGAAACCCCTCGGGTGATAATACGCTGCAGCTTAGCTGAGGTCACCAGGACTCTTCACCTTGACCGGGACCTTGACGAGGTCAAGATGTTTTAGCATTACCTCCCGCTTCGTCTCCATCTCCAGACGACACACGGACATCATAGAGAGGGTTAAGACTGGGAGTTCCTTTCCTGCTCCTCAGCCTTCAGGATTCACCCGACTGGTCCACCAAGTTCCTAGCTACCTCCTCTCACTCGCTACCCTATATGCATGGATCCTTCCCTTGTCAAAATTCCAGTATCACTCTTGCCCGTCATTTTCCATCAGAATGGAAAACCCATCAACTTTCAGCTTGTTGTCGTCTGGAGTCTCATAGACCCTCCCCATAGCTATCGCCTTCAGCTTCGCTTCCTGTCTCCCGTCCTGCGAACTACGCAAAATGAAGACCGAACAACCATGGTACTTCAAGTGCTGGGAATCAGTCATATATCCCGCTACTGCTCTGCTCCAGAGAAATGTGCCTGGTGTGCTGAAGCCCACGACTCCCGTTCCTGCCCTCACCGGACTCCTTCACCTTACCTCGATTCACTCTACTTCAGGGGCTACCTCCCTCATCTGCGTCAGATACCACTCACTGGAAATGTCTTCGCTGTCGCGAACGAGTCAACGTCTGTACGGTGCACCAGACGCCGGCCCGCCACGTCACCACCACTTCACCTTATGTGTCGTTGGTGGGTCCTAGTGCCTCAGCATCTTTGCCGCAGGACGCGCCACAACACCTGTCACTTCTACCATTCCTGATTCTGTCGAAGTTCTTGCTCTCCGTGATGCTGTCGGTTCCTGATGCTCGGTATACCTCACTTGCAGCTCGACTTGATGCCATCGAAGCTTGCATTGATGGTCTGGGGAAGCAGGAACACCACTATGAAAACACTCTGGCTTCCCTCGTAGAAACTCAACAGGTCGTCATCGTCTGTCACCACCCTTACTGAGAAGTTGGGCAGCTCTCGCTTGGCAGGGGGACAGAAAGGCCTCCTGGCCCCCCCCTCGTGGCGCACCACAAAGCCCACGTCCGTGCCACTTCCTCATCCACACCTGGCTCTTAGGATAAACGTCAAGTTCAATAACCGTTTACCGCTTCACATTATCTCATGGAATGCCTGTGGATCCAGAAACGATACGAAACTCACTGCCTTAAAGGTTATGTTTATCACCATCATCCAGATGTTACATTCATTCAAAGAGCCTTTGCTGCCCGATCTCTAT
This sequence comes from Homarus americanus, assembly GCF_018991925.1. NCBI lineage: Eukaryota > Metazoa > Arthropoda > Malacostraca > Decapoda > Nephropidae > Homarus > Homarus americanus. The sequence goes on along the minus strand of NW_024750202.1, from coordinate 38,616 downwards.
CTCGAGGGAAGGCTCCTCCACTCACTGGCTACATTCTCTATGTTCATCTTGACAGGAATGGTTTCATCAGCTACAGACACTCCTCCATACCACATCAGCTTCTTCGCTGCTTTGAAGATGATGTATGACCTTCAACTCCCTTGAGATAGTAGTGAGTGGCGGCAGATCACACTATGCAACGTCTACTCCGCCCTGTTTGGATAAATCTCTCTCTCCTACCTGGTCCACGATCTCTGGCATGATTTACATAGAGTTCAACGTCGACACCCTGAGCGGGGATCTCTAATCCCAGCCAAAATGGGATTCGTCTTCTTGGAATGCATCAGTCGTCACCAGCAGCTCTCTCTCACCCAGGGGATACTGGTGGGGCCACTCACTCTCGTGGAAGTACCATGATCACATCTTTACACCTGGACTAGTGGCATCCATGTGAGGACCTATTCTCAGCCCTCAGCCTCCATTACTCCTCCCAGCTGGACTGTCCCTTATCCACCTCGTACCCGATTACCATCCCTCCAGTGCACCAATCCTGCCACATGTCATTGCGTGTCTAACATACTCACCCATATTCGATGTAGAGTCGCCGGAGAGTTATACTCCTCCTGGTGAACTCCACTCTACATAACTTTAACAGTCACTGCATTTCTCGTCCAAACTTGTTAAACGTAGCCCAGAAGCCTATGGACCTTTGATGAACGTATCCTATCAGGCAGTAAGAAGGCGGATTGAAGATGGTGTATCGTTCAAGAGGAACCGACCCTTGACCGTCTCCATCTCCATCAGTACCAGTCGTCCAGGGATGATCTAATTGCCCTCCAACAATGTGTTCGGTTGAATCCTGGCGTAACTTCACAGATAGCATTAACCACCAGACAGGTGTTGGGAGCCATGTGGCTGCCTCATCAACAAGGTGGCCAAGAAACAGTCCTCTAGTGCCCTTCACCACAGCTCAGTAGAGTACGCACAAGATCTTGTGGAAACATGGTCAGAACAATCCCAAGCCCGTAATCTTCCGGAGCACATTCAAGAGGCCCTTTCCTCTCACTCAAATCTCCGCGCCCTCCGTCTCATGACGGCGTTGCTGAAGGTCGATGAAGAGGATGCGGTGGTGATAACCGAGGAGGAGCTGCGGCGAGCCCTCATTCGTGGTAAGGCAACAGCCCCGGTGATGACGGTGTCACCTACTCAGTTCTCAGTTTGCTCCTGGAAGTCCCCGGTAACCCCTTCTCCTGCTTTACAATCTCTCTCCGCACGGGGTATGTACCCAATGCCTGGACCCCCAGTACCATAGTACCCATTCCAAAATGCGGCTGCAAATTCAGATATCTCTCACCTCATGCTTCAGCGGGTGATGGAGCGCTATTCTCCTTACCCGATCTCATGTTTCGGCTGGAGGACAAACTCTCACCCAGCTAATTATTATGGTTTTAACTCAACGGAGTACGCATCACTGTCCCATGGAACTCTATACCCGTCTTTCCCCCACGAGTGTCGTAGCCTTCTTCGACCTGAAAAGTGCCTTTGATGTTGCAAATAGAGATATTATCCTTGATCAGCTAGTATACTTCAGCGTCAAAGGTAATCTCTTAAGATGGATTCGGGGATCCCTCCGGAACAGAACCTTCCGCGTCCTCTTTAAGGGGGCATGTAGCTCCACCAAGGACTTCAATCTTGGCACTCCACAGGGGGGTGTTCTTAGCCCCTTTCTCTTTAATGTCCTTATGCATCGCCTACTTTCTCTTCTCCCTGATATTCCTGGTACCACAGTTACCTGTTACGCAGATGATATCTGCATTCACTCTGAGTCGCCGGAAGATCTTCAACGCCTCCTCAACTCCTTCTCAGCGTCGTCTTCTGCTTGTGGTCTCATCCTCTCCCCAGACAAGAGTAGGATCTTCTCTCCTCGCAACCTGGGGACGCTCCAAGAATTCACTGTGGGAGATAGTGTTATCCCTTCGTGTATGCAGTACATCTACCTGGGTGCACCTGTGCGGATTACTCCAGACACACCTGTACGACGTGTCCATCCCATCGTCCGGGGCCTCATAGATCGACTGCAACAGCGTCTAACACCTCTCATGTGGCTCACAAACAATGCTGCCGGAATTTCTATCCCTGTAGCCAGAACTGTTTACATTATGTTTATCCGTTCTCTTGTAGACTACCTTTCCACTGTTTTATGTCAACTCCCCAAAATATCCCTAGATCTCCTTGAAAAGCTTCAAAACAAAGTCATGAGATTTATTCTGGGCTGTCCCACCTCCACCAGGATAGTTAACATGCAAACTGGACTCAATGTTCCTTCCCTTGTTGAGAGAATATACGCTAATGTCTCCTGCTTCAGTGTCAGATGTCTTCACTCTCCCCACCTTGCCCCCCATTATTCTCATGTCATTAGAACCTCTCTTGGCCCAAATTCACCTCGGCCTCTACTTCGGCCTTGCTGTACACCATCTATACACCGACGGTTCCCTACAGGCAGACGGGAGTGCTGGGTGTGCTCTCTTCTCACCGGATGTGGACCCGACAGCAAGAGTTTGGATTAGCCGTAGACTTCCGACCTGGTCAAGCTCTACTTGCAGTGAATTGCAAGGACTCTTAGATGCAGTTGATTATCTCCTTCAGAGGAGATTAAACGGTGTGATCATATGCGATTCTCAGTCTGTCCCCCAGGCCCTCTCCTTCCCTAAGCCCTTTTGCCTCCCTTTAATTCAACATATGTTACATCTATTAGCTTTAGCTCATGATAATTCTCGTTATCCATTTTATGTGGATTCCATCTCATGTAGGAATCGCAAACAATGACACTGTTGACCTTCTAGCTAAGAATGCCTGTGGACTGGCCCTCCCTGGTGATGGGGCTACACCCTCTCTCCTCTGTTACCGAAACAGAATACGTTCAGCTGCTCTCCTCCCTACAACCCATAGCAGGGATAGCGAACGGGATGAGAGTATATCCATCCAACACTACGATCACTTCCTTATCCACACAAGTATCGTCGACGTGGACTTAAGGCCCACAGACATAATGTTGTCTCTACTGGCATTAGGTTGGGATACAGACCTATCTGAGGTGGGGATGACCTGCACTTCTCTTCCTGTAACTGTCTCCTTACTCACCCATCAGCACTACTGTATTGACTGTCCCACTGTCAGGGACCTCCTACCACAGGGAGAGTCACTCACCACTATATAACACCACCTACTTATACATTATAATTTGGATGTAATTCTCGTACACACGCTTTGGTGGGTGCTAACTCCCATTGTCTTCAAATCACCACAAATGTTTCCATGTCACAAAGTGCGTGTCCAGCGAGACACGAGTGCCAGTGTATTTATCGTATGACCGCATGGTCTTGTGACTAGGCTTGTAGCCCCCTGGTGCGTAATAAATTAATTAAATAATAATAAGTGTGCGAGTGACACACAGGGTGGTGTAATGCATCTAGTGTGGCAGCATTATTTAGTATTTGGTAAAATACTGATTGCTCCCTCTTGCTCTCAGCTGCCGCCGCTGGCTAGCCCTCGTGGCGAACAGGGAAGCAACCTTGCATAAGTCTTCCCCTGCCAGTACAAAGCCTCTTCACCATCAAGACTCCTGCTGTGCCTCCTCAAGGCAACACACAGTACCTGGGTGTATCGTGGGCCCAGGCTAGACCAGCAGGGGATCTCGGAGCAGCAGTGGGCCCCCAGAGGGACGGCGCAGAGGCCCACCGGCTTTCAGACACGCCCTGGTGCCTACCAACCACTGCCTCGCTGCCTTGTGGATTAACCTCCTCCTCCACCACACTGACCCTACGATCTTTCTCCTCCTCCTCCACCACACTGACCCTACGATCTTCCACCTCCTCCTCCCACCACACTGACCCTACGATCTTCCACCTCCTCCTCCACCACACTGACCCTACGATCTTCCACCTCCTCCTCCACCACACACTGACCCTACGATCTTTCTCCTCCTCCACCACACTGACCCTACGATCTTTCTCCTCCCTCCTCCACCACACTCACCCTACGATCTTCCACCTCCTCCTCCCACCACACTGACCCTACGATCTTCCTCCTCCTCCACCACACTCACCCCCGATCTTCCTCCTTCTCCTCCACCACACTGACCCTACGATCTTCCACCTCCTCCTCCACCACACTGACCCTACGATCTTCCTCCTCCTCCTCCACCACACTGACCCTGATCTTCCTCCACCTCCTCCTCCACCACACACTGACCCTACGATCTTCCTCCTCCTCCCCTCCACCACACTGACCCCGATCTTCCTCCACCTCCTCCTCCACCACACCTGACCCTACGATCTTCCTCCACCTCCTCCTCCACCACACTGACCCTACGATCTTCTCCTCCTCCTCCACCACACTGACCCTACGATCTTTCTCCTCCTCCTCCACCACACCCAGCCCTCCGATCTTCCTCCACCTCCTCCTCCACCACACTGACCCTACGATCTTCCTCCACCTCCTCCTCCACCACACTGACCCTACGATCTTTCTCCTCCTCCTCCACACTGACCCTACAATCTTTCTCCTCCTCCTCCACCACACCTGACCCTACGATCTTCCACCTCCTCCTCCACCACACTGACCCTACGATCTTCCTCCTCTCCTCCACCACACTGACCTGATCTTCCACCTCCTCCTCACCACACACTGACCCTACGATCTTTCTCCTCCTCCTCCACCACACTGACCCCAGTCTTCCACCTCCTCCTCCCACCACACGACCCTACAGTCTTCCTCCTCCTCCTCCCACCACTGACCCTACGATCTTCCTCCTCCTCCTCCACCACACTGACCCTACGATCTTCCTCTCCTCCTCCACCACACTGACCTACGATCTTCCTCCTCCTCCTCCTCCAAGCCCTACGATCTTTCTCCTCCTCCTCCACCACACCTGACCCTACGATCTTCCACCTCCTCCTCCACCACACTGACCCCCCACGATCTTCCTCCTCCTCCTCCACCACACTGACCCTACGATCTTCCTCCTCCTCCTCCACCACACTGACCCTACGATCTTCCCTCCTCCTCCACCACACTGACCCTACGATCTTCCACCTCCTCCTCCACCACACTGACCCCCACGATCTTCCTCCTCCTCTCCACCACACTGACCCTGATCTTCCTCCTCCTCCTCCACCACACTGACCCTACGATCTTCCTCCTCCTCCTCCACCACTGACCCCGATCTCCACCTCCTCCTCCTCCACCACACTGACCCTGATCTTCTTCCTCCTCCTCCACCACACTGACCCTACGATCTTCCACCTCCTCCTCCACCACACTGACCCTACGATCTTCCTCCTCCTCCTCCCACCACACTGACCTACGATCTTCCTCCACCTCCTCCTCCACCACTGACCCTGATCTTCCACCTCCTCCTCCACCACACTGACCCTACAGTCTTCCCTCCTCCTCCTCCACCACACTGACCCCACATCTTCCTCCTCCTCCTCCCACCACACTGACCTGATCTTCCACCTCCTCCTCCCCTCCACCACACTGACCCTACGATCTTCTTCCTCCTCCTCCCACCACACTGACCCTACGATCTTCCACCTCCTCCTCCACCACACTGACCCCCACGATCTTCCTCCTCCTCCTCCCACCACACTGACCCTACGATCTTCTTCCTCCTCCTCCACCACACTGACCCTACGATCTTCCACCTCCTCCTCCACCACACTGACCCTACGATCTTCCTCCTCCTCCTCCACCACACACTGACCCTACGATCTTCCTCCACCTCCTCCTCCACCACCACTGACCCTGATCTTCCTCCACCTCCTCCACCACACTGACCTACGATCTTCCTCCACCTCCTCCTCCACCACACTGACCTACGATCTTCCTCCACCTCCTCCCACCACACTGACCCTACGATCTTCCTCCTCCTCCTCCTCCCTCCTCCTCCCACACTGACCTACGATCTTCCACCTCCTCCTCCACCACTGACCTACGATCTTCTCCTCCTCCTCCTCCACCACACTGACCCTACGATCTTCCTCCACCTCCTCCTCACCACACTGACTACGATCTTCCTCCACCTCCTCCACCACACTGACCTACGATCTTCCTCCACCTCCTCCTCCACCACACTGACCCTGATCTTCCACCTCCTCCTCCCACCACACTGACCCTACGATCTTCCTCCACCTCCTCCACCACACTGACCCTACGATCTTCCTCCTCCTCCTACTCCACCACCACAATGTCTCTGCCATCCTCAACGTCAAGAAAATAGAATTCCTATCCATTCCCTGGCAGTTGGAGGCTAATAGCGGGTCCTGGGAGAGCGACTTTTACCCAGAGACTAAACCAACTTTACAACCCAAGTCCTTACACTTTTCTTAAGGCGCACTTCCTTCTTTTATGGACCATTTACAGTGGCTAGGAGACCAGATTATTTACAGTGGTTCGGAGATCAGATTATTTACAGTGGCTGGGGGCCAGATTATTTACAGTGGCTAGGAGACCAGATTATTTACAGTGGTTCGGAGATCAGATTATTAGTGGCTAGGAGACCAGATTATTTACAGTGGCTAGAGACCAGATTATTTACAGTGGCTAGGAGATCAGATTATTTACAGTGGTTAGGAGACCAGATTATTTACAGTGGTTAGGAGATCAGATTATTTACAGTGGCTAGGAGATCAGATTATTTACAGTGGCTAGAGACCGTTATTTACAGTGGTTAGGAGTCAGATTATTTACGGTAGGCCAGATTTTACAGTGGTTGGGAGATCAGATTATTTACAGTGGTTGGAGATCAGATTATTTACAGTGGTTAGGAATCAGATTATTTACAGTGGTTAGAGACCAGATTATTTGATGGTTGGAGACCAGATTATTTACAGTGGTTAGGAGACCAGATTATTTACAGTGGTTAGGAGATCAGATTATTTACAGTGGTTAGGAATCAGATTATTACAGTGGTTGGAGATCAGATTATTTACAGTGGTTGGAGATCAGATTATTTACAGTGGCTAGGAGATCAATTATTTACAGTGGCTAGGAGTCAGATTATTTACAGTGGTTGGAGATCAGATTATTTACAGTGGCTAGGAGATCAGATTATTTACAGTGGTTGAATCAGATTATTTAGTGGCTAGGAGATCAGATTATTTACAGTGGCTAGGATCAGATTATTTACAGTGGTTGGAGATCAGATTATTTACAGTGGCTAGGATCAGATTTTTACAGTGGCTAGGAGATCAGATTTTTACAGTGGCTAGAGACCAGATTATTTACAGTGGCTGGGATCAGATTATTTACAGTGGCTAGGAGATCAGATTATTTACAGTGGTTGGGAGATCAGATTATTTACAGTGGCTAGGAGATCAGATTATTTACAGTGGTTGGGAGATCAGATTATTTACAGATAATTTACAGTGGCTTTAACAGTGGCTGGCGGACCAGTTATTTAAAAGTGGCTAGGAGACCAGAACATTTACAGTGAATGGGAGACCAGATCATTTACAGTGGCCTTAACAGTGGCTAGGAGACAAGGTAATTAAAAGTGGCTAGGAGACCAGATCATTTACTGCGGTTGGGAGACCAGATCATTTACAGTGGGTTGGAGACCAGTTAGTTCATAGTGACCGGGAGACCAGATTCAGTACGTAATGGGTTATGATCAGCTTGGTAAATGGTTGAGTAGTTCATATGTCCTGCGGTGGCGAGCCACTCAAGACCTACCAAGTCCACATTTTCTTGGTAACATATGGTGACTCAGGAGGTCTCGTAAGATAACGTAACACGGATAAAAGGGCAATTATTCTCTCCTATACAACCTGTTACCAAAACAAGCCAACACTCAACTGAGGAAACTGTTCCATCATCCTGCCATGTGGAGTCACCGTTCCGTCTTCATGTTAACTTCACAACGACAGAGAAACTCTAAGTTGTGTTAAGACATGATCTTGTCACTACAGTTTGATGATGAACATCTGCTGAGGTATGACACATTTCCTCGTAGGGACATTATGTAAGGAGGTACAGGAGAACGTGTGATGACAAGATCCCATGCCATCCCCGACCACACGCTGGTGTTGGTAGCTCTTAAGCTTTTATGGTAGTGGCAGTTACCAAAGGCAGTGTAGTGGGAGACTCAACTGGATTAAACCAATCGAGTGTTTCGAGAATTATAGACAAAGTGACTTTAAATGCTGAGAGGAACTGGTGAAGTAACACAGACATAGATTCTACACAATACTAAGGTTCCCACCAGTGACAGGAGCCAAAGACTGTACTCACATACCAGTGACAGGAGCCAAAGACTGTACTCACATACCAGTGACAGGAGCCAAAGACTGTACTCACATACCAGTGACAGGAGCCAAAGACTGTACTCACATACCAGTGACAGGGCCAAGACTGTACTCACATACCAGTGACAGGAGCCAAGACTGTACTCACATACCAGTGACAGGAGCCAAAGACTGTACTCACATACCAGTGACAGGAGCCAAGACAGTGACAGGAGCCAAAGACTGTACTCACATACCAGTGACAGGAGCCAAGACTGTACTCACATACCAGTGACAGGAGCCAAAGACTGTACTCATACCAGTGACAGGAGCCAAGACTGTACTCACATACCAGTGACAGGAGCCAAAGACTGTACTCACATACCAGTGACAGGAGCCAAAGACTGTACTCACATACCAGTGACAGGAGCCAAAGACTGTACTCACATACCAGTGACAGGAGCCAAAGACTGTACTCACATACCAGTGACAGGGCAAAGACTGTACTCACATACCAGTGACAGGAGCCAAAGACTGTACTCACATACCAGTGACAGGAGCCAAAGACTGTACTCACATGCCGACTGAAACAACACTTAGGAAGAGGTGTTTACATCAACCGTAAACAATATCATTTAGTGAACATTCAAGTGGTAGGAAATAAGGACAACGTTATAACAAGCTATTGTACCAAGTGTCCTGGAAGCACCATGACTCATTGATCTACCTTGGTGATTTGGTAATGGTGAATTTGGAGACTCATCTCTGCTTGGTGAGTACATTTTACCCTGTAGTTAGTGAGGTCATGAATAAGTGGTCCACAATATCATTAAACTGTAATGGTTAAAGACAAAACGTCAACACTGAAACAATAGTTCAATAATACCTAACCTAACCTAACCTAACCTAACCTAACCTAACCTAACCTAACCTAACCTAACCTAACCCAATCCAAGTTTACAAAACCTAACAAAAATAAAGGTAAAAATGCTGAACAGTGGTGTAACCACCAGAGTCATTACCATACGAGTAATGTTATCCTGGCAGCCACAACACGAGTCCAAATTACCTGGACATTACACACACACACAGACACACAGACACACACACACACACACACACACACGCACACACACATACATACAGAAGGTCAGGTCTATAGCTCAGTCAGGTCCTCAACCAGCTAACGTTTTAATAAAAACAGTAACAACTACACCAGCCACCAACACCACTACACCTGCCATCAACACAACAACTACACCTGCCATCAACACAACAACTACACCTGCCATCAACACAACAACTACACCTGCCATCAACACAACAACTACACCTGCCATCAACACAACAACTACACCTGCCATCAACACAACAACTACACCTGCCATCAACAACAACTACACCTGCCATCAACACAACAACTACACCTGCCATCAACACAACAACTACACCTGCCATCAACACACAAACTACACCTGCCATCAACACAACAACTACACATGCCATCAACACAACAACTACACCTTCCATCAACACAACAACTACACCTGCCATCAACACAACAACTACACCAGCCATCAACAACAACTACCATCAACACAACAACTACACCAGCCATCAACACAACAACTACACCTGCCATCAACACAACTACACCTGCCATCAACACAACAACTACACCTGCCATCAACACAACAACTACACCTGCCACCAACACAACAACTACACCAGCCATAAACACAACAACTACACCAGCATCAACACAACAACTACACCAGCCATCAACACAACAACTACACCTGCCATCAACACAACAACTACACCTGCCACCAACACAACAACTACACCAGCCATAAACACAACAACTACACCAGCCATAAACACAACAACTACACCAGCATCAACACAACAACTACACCAGCCACAACACAACAACTACACCAGCCACCAACACAACAACTACACCAGCCATAAACACAACAACTACACCAGCCATAAACACAACAACTACACCGGCATCAACACAACAACTACACCTGCCACCAACACAACAACTACACCAGCCATAAACACAACAACTACACCAGCATCAACAACAACTACACCAGCCATCAACACAACAACTACACAGCCATCAACACAACAACTACACCAGCCATCAACACAACAACTACACCTGCCATCAACACAACAACTACACCTGCCATCAACACAACAACTACACCTGCCATCAACACAACAACTACACCTGCCACCAACACAACTACACCTGCCCCAACACAACAACTACACCTGCCATCAACACAACAACTACACCTGCCATCAACACAACAACTACACATGCATCAACACAACAACTACACCTGCCATCAACACAACAACTACACCAGCCATCAACACAACAACTACACCTGCCATCAACACAACAACTACACCTGCCACCAACACAACAACTACACCTGCCACCAACACAACAACTACACCTGCCATCAACACAACAACTACACCAGCCATCAACACAACAACTACACCTGCCATCAACACAACAACTACACCAGCCATCAACACAACAACTACACCTGCCATCAACACAACAACTACACATGCCATCAACACAACAACTACACCAGCCATCAACACAACAACTACACCTTCCATCAACACAACAACTACACTGCCATCAACACAACAACTACACCTGCCATCAACACAACAACTACACCTTCCATCAACACAACAACTACACCTTCCATCAACACAACAACTACACCAGCCATCAACACAACAACTACACCTTCCATCAACACAACAACTACACCAGCCATCAACACAACAACTACACCTGCCATCAACACAACAACTACACCTGCCATCAACACAACAACTACACCAGCCATCAACACAACAACTACACCTTCCATCAACACAACAACTACACCTGCCATCAACACAACAACTACACCTGCCATCAACACAACAACTACACCTGCCATCAACACAACAACTACACCAGCCATCAACACAACAACTACACCTGCCATCAACACAACAACTACGCTTCATCAACACAACAACTACACCAGCCATCAACACAACAACTACACCAGCCATCAACACAACAACTACACCTGCCATCAACACAACAACTACACCTCGCCATCAACACAACAACTACACCAGCCATCAACACAACAACTACACCGCATACACAACAACTACACCATCAACACAACAACTACACCAGCCATCAACACAACAACTACACCTGCCATCAACACAACAACTACACCTGCCATCAACACAACAACTACACCTGCCATCAACACAACAACTACACCTGCCATCAACACAACAACTACACCTGCCATCAACACAACAACTACACCGCCATCAACACAACAACTACACCTGCCATCACAACACAGCTGCCATCAACAGCACCTACACACCTGCCATCAACACAACAACCGGCAGCCAGGCGCGGCAGCTGCCCGAATCGGCACGGCGACCATGACGTGCTGCGCCACGTTCGTAGGACATCAGACGTTATGACTGAAATCTGAACTATCAACACGTCAGTGCTGCCCAGTGAGACCCTGCCATAATTAACGCTCTCACACTAATACTGATGATAATCATCACGTCTGTGGTGAGTTACCGAGTGGAAAAGAAATCTATCGCGGACGGATGGAGGTTTGGACGAACAGCATCATAACTATATATCCCTAAACTTTCAGTCCAGGAGGAATACTGAGAGAAAGAAATTTACAGCGGGTCAACAAAGAACAACGCTTCCACTACTGTAAAACGATTGACTTTCTGCCTTCATAAAACTTCGTAAACTTGATGTTTCATGCAAGCTTAGGAAAAAGTGGAAACCGTATAAATTTCATTGGAAAATATTCTGATGTTCTTAAAACAGAAGGTGGTCTAATGCTCCCGAGGTGTGAGGACGTTCCTTAGGCATGAGTGTGAGGACTCTGCCACACATCTAACATGGGAGGACAGACCGAAAACATTGGTCTCTGATGCTGAGCTGTGACGGCCTTAACACTGATAATCAATGACTATGATAACTTAGACGTACACTCGGAAACCATAATCTCTAGCCCACCTGGGTCGGTGCTGGAGGTTAGTACAGTGTCCTTTCTGGACGGTGGCCGACTCTAACTATCACGAGGCAACACACGCACGAACACACACAGTCATAGTATGGCTGTATAGATGATATTATGTATAAGTATTGTATTTGGCATTTTATACTCTGCCGTCTATCTCTCTCTCTCACACAATCTCTTATATGGCTTTTAACACTTAACTCACAGGAACAACTAAGACAGAACCAATGATCTTAATCATTAGTTTATGCCAAACTTGTTCAATATGTCCACAACACAACAGTAATATAGTTACCTTCTGCTGGTGGGAACCCTGGTGCCGTACAGGGTCACCTCACGGCACCGTACGACTACACTTTTTGACACCGACTGACACTTGTATGTTGCTTAGACACTTTACAACTATTCGAGACTTTATTCCACTTTATGACACTGAAATTATTTGTTTTTACGGCTCTACAGAGCACTGAGACCTCAGGACACTTCATGACACCGAAAACACTTTACTACACTGACGAACACTTGACTATACTCTGCAGACATCGTCAATTTCAGTCTCTTCCCCGGGTATTTGTTTGTCTATAAGCCTCAGGCTGCTTTCACACAGCCCGTTTCTTCGCCAAGGCCGTTCACAGCACGGTGCCTTTGGACTGCAGTTGACTGATGGTTCATATGTACGTTTTCACACGACACGGTCACGGCGAATCTGTCGTCACGGCACCGTGTTGCACTAACGGCGTCTCACTGCATTGTCCGGTTCCGTGACCGTACACGGTTGTAGTCGTCTGTGCTTGTCTACACACGTCTTCACACCTTATGGCCATTTCCGTATCTACACACGGCTATCATTCAATCCAGCTGTCGACTCTCTAGTGGCGAGACGTGTGGAAAACTTGTGCAAAGTTACTGACTAGTAACAATTTATAACAATGGAAAATTATGAATTGATAAAGACCTGCTAATATCTCTCGTGGAACTGAAACCTGTTTTGTGGGACAAGAGCCCAGATGATTACAAATGTCGAAATTTCACCATAGCTGCTTGGGGGGATGTAAGCTGTGGATTACACGAAGGGTTTGAATCTCTCATTTTGGTATTCTCATGATGTAAACTGTCATGTAAACACTGTAACAGCTCATTAAATGTTACCTTGGACATACGAAAGTAGTAAAAAATTTCACATCATCCTCTCTTAGTTCTTCAAATAATGTTGCAAGGTTCCCACTGTCTCTCTTTGCTCATTCAGTGGCTGTTCCCAATGGCTTCTATTGTCACCTTATATACAGAAGGTACAGATCTCGCAAACGCCTCCTGCGATCCATTTCACTGCTCGGTACAGACTGTAAACCAGAGAGGACTGAAACCTAGCTATGCACGGCAGACCCGTTGGCTTCACGGCCGAAAACCATCATCTCTGTGGCGCCGTGGCTGTTCACGGGCAGGGCGAAAAACCATGTTGTGTGAAAGAGGCCTCAGTGTACACCCTCACCGGCTCTAAGGCAGAGACAGCACTGTGTGTGTCGTCTTGCTGGAGGCCTCTGTTGACGTTCTTATAAATCCGAAACAGCGAAACAAGACAGATTCAAGACTTGAGCGAACCGACCAAACCTCGTCCCAGTGTTATAACGGACTGAGTTTGGTCGTTTTCATTCGTATCTCCACAAATGTAGCTTTAGTGATCTTTGTCATTATCTGTTCTATACCCTAATATCTTAGTTCGTATAATGACTCGTTTTGGGATGATTGAGTCTGATGTATCAAAAGCTGTTTCCGAACACTGGAAACACTGACGTCATCGATGTCTCAAAGTGATGACAGTCAACTGGTGAAAAGTATCCAAATTTTTTATTAAAACTGTAAAAACATAACAAATAGGTAGTAGGCAGCTAGCAAACAGGGAGGTACTACCGCCTGGGAAGATATTGGAACCATAATGTGTTGACTATGGTAGACCCTGCTGCCATATGTGACCAAGTCCCAGGTTGATGATCTGACTTTCTGCCTCATTTACATACAGTTGCAGGGTCTCAATTGTTTTCTCTTACTTTGACAACACAACACAACACAACACAACACAACACAACATACATATATTGTTTCTCACTAGTGATTTTTTCTTTTTTGTATTTATTTACGGTTATTATTATTATTATGTTTTTTTTATTTGGTTATTAATTTCAATTAATTGTAATAATGATAATAATAATAATGATGGTTATTATTATTATATTATTATTATTATTATTATTATTATTATTATTATTATTATTATTATTATTATTATTATTATTATTATTATTATTATTATTATATATTATTTTATTTATTTATATATATATTTTGTTTCGCCCTTCAGGCCCTAACGTGGGTCAGTGACCTGTGCCTGGTTGGGCTAATCCCAGTAAACAAAACAAAACAACAACAACACATTTTAAATTATTTTCTTATTCCGAAGATGAAAGTTTTCACGAGTGTTGTTAATTTCAGTTTGATCAGTTTATTGTATATTATAGAAAACGGGATCCTCGTGCTGTCACTAGGTACCCCTGTACAAGCATCTGCCTGGAGTCTGCCTGGGTCTCTCATGCTCACAGGCAGGGAACCTCTCTAATACTCACGGCAGCACGTCTCCTGCTCTCTGAGCAGCACCTCTCACAATACTCACAGGCAGCTTACGTCTCTGTGCTACAGGCAGCACCTCTACAGCCACTCTGGGCAACGTCTCCTGTACTCACAGGCAGCACCTCTCCACAATACTCACAGACGCGTCTCTGTCTCTGGGCAGCACGTCTCTGGCCACTGCAGGCAGCACGTCTCCACAATGTCTCACAGGCAAGCACCTCTCCCACAATACTCACAGGCAGCACCTCTCCACAATACTCACAGGCAGCGTCTCTATGCTCACAGGCAGCACATTCTCCCAATACTCTGGTGGCATCCTGTGCTACCAAACGCTTCCTCACAATGCTCTGGGCACGTCTCACAATGCTCTGAGCCAGCACCTCTCATCTCTGAGGCCAGCACGTCTCTAATGCTCCCAGGCAGCACCTCTGCACATGCTCACAGGCAGCACCTCTGGCTCTCACAGGCAGCACCTCTCTAATACTCTGACAGCACGTCTCCACAATGCCACAGGCAGCACCTCTACTAATACTCACAGGCAGCACGTCTCCTAATACTCACAGGCAGCACCTCTCCACAATACTCACAGGCAGCACGTCTCACAATACTCTGAGCAGCACCTCTCCCAGCCCTCACAGGCAGCACGTCTCCACAATGCTCTGAGCAGCACTCTACATGCTCCACAGGCAGCGTCTCACAATACTCACAGGCAGCGTCTCCACAATACTCACAGGCAGCACGTCTCCCACAATACTCTGAGCAGCACCTCTCCACAATACTCACAGGCAGCACGTCTCACACTAGTACTCACAGGCAGCACCCTCTCCCACAATACTCTGAGGCAGCACGTCTCACAATACTCACAGGCAGCACCTCTCCACAATCCTCTGGTAGCACACCTCTCCCTTGTGTACTCACAGGCAGCACCTCTCCCCAATACTCACCAGACAGCACGTCTCCCTACCGTACTCTGGGCAGCACGTCTCCTAATGCTCACAGGCGCCTCTCCTGTGCTCACAGGCAGCACCTCTCCCACAATACTCTCCCCAGGCAGCGTCCTCACAATACTCTGGGCAGCACCCCACTCTCCTAATACTCCTAGGCAGCACGTCTCACAATGCTGGGGCACCTCCTGCACAGCTCACAGGCAGCACGTCTCCTGGCCACTCACAGGCAGCACGTCTCCCCAATACTCACAGACAGCACCTCTCCCCAATACTCACAGGCAGCACCTCTCCCCAGCCTCCTGGCAGCACCTCTCCATACTCACAGGCGGCACCTCTTTAATACTCACAGGCATGGCTACCTCTCACAATACTCACAGACAGCACCTCTCCCTGGCCTCCCAGGCAGCACCTCTCTGTACTCACAGGCAGCACACTCTCCTGGCCTCACAGGCAGCACCTCTCCACACAATACTCACAGGCAGCACCTCTCACAATACTCAGAGGCACCTCTCCACAATACTCTGGTGGCACCTCTCTGGCTCTCTGAAACACACTCACAATACTCACAGGCATTTACCTCTCTGTACTCTGACCAGCACCTCTCTGTCTCTGTTTAGCCTCTTTCACAATACTCACAAAAAGCACCTCTCCCCACAATACTCTGGGCAGCACCTCTCTGTCTCACAGGCAGCACCTCTCTGTGCCTCACAGGCCTTTTCTCCCCAATACTCAGAGAGGCAGCACGTCTCTAATGCTCTGAACAGCACCTCTGCAAATACTCACAGGCTGGCACCTCTCCCCTAAATACTCATAGGCAGCTGCCTCTCTGTCTCACAGGCAGCACATTCCCCAATACTCACAGGCAGCACGTCTCACACCCAGCTGCTCTGGGCACCTCTCCTGATACTCTCTGGTAGCACCTCTCCTAATACTCACAAGCAGCACCTCTCTGTTATACAGGCAGCACTCTCTAATGCTACAGGCAGCACCTCTCACAATGCCTCACAGGCAGCACCTCTCCCTGTACTCTGAGGCAGCACCTCTCCTGAATGCTACCAGGCAGCGTCTCTGTCTCACGACAGCGCATCTACATGCTCGACCTCTCACAATGCTCTGAGCAGCACGTCTCCTGGCCTCTACAGGCAGCACGTCTGCAATACTCACAGGCAGCTGCCCTCCACAATACTCTGGCAGCACGTCTCCACAATACTCTGGGCAGCACGTCTCCCCAAATACTCTGGGCAGCACACTCTACAATACTCCACAGGCAGCACGTCTGCTCTGCAGGCAGCACCTCTCACCCAATGCTGCAAGGCAGCACCTCTCACAATACTCTACAAGCCAGCACCTCTCCTGGCTCTCCAGTGGCACAATCCCTGACCTCACCAGGCAGCACGTCTCGTACTCACAGGCAACACGCTCCACCAATACTCACGGTAGCGTCTCCGCAGCTACTCTGGGCGGCACGTCTCCGGCCACTCACAGGCAGCACCTCTGTGCTCTGGGCAGCACGTATACTGATACTCCCCACAGGCGGCACCTGCCACCGTACTCTGGGCAGCACCCTCTGCGTACTCTGGCAGCACCTCTCCCACAATACTTTCACGGGTGCTTTCCACCATTCACTACAGGCAGCACCTCTGTGCCACAAGCAGCATGTCTCTACGCAGCCTCACAGGCAGCACCTCTCCTGTGCTCCACAGGCAGCACCTCTCTGCAGCCGCACTCTGGGCAGCCTCCTCCACCAATACTCTCACACAGGCACACGTCTCCTACAATACTCCCCAGGCAGCATCTCTGCAATACTCACGGGCACTTTACTCTCTGTGCTCACAGGCATGTCTCCTGGCCCTCTGAGCAGCACCTCTCCTGTGCTGTTTTGGGGCAGCACCTCTCATGCTCACAGCAGCGTCTCCTGTACTCACAGGCAGCACGTCTTTCTGTACTCTGGGCAGCTCTCTGTTCTGAGGGCAGCACGTCTGTCTCACGGGCACCTCTCTGGCCTCCACTGAGCTGACCTCCTCCATGCTCTACTAGCCCCGACACCTCTCTCCACATCTCTGAGCAGCACGTCTCTAATACTCTGGGCAGCACGTCTCCTGTCCTCCCAGGCAGCACCCTCTCCTGTCTCCACAGGTAGCATCCCACCCCAATACTCTGGGCAGCGTCTGCAGCCTCCGGGCACCTCTCCTGTGCCAGGCGTCCTGCAATACTCACAGGCGGCCTCTCCACAATACTCACCCCAGGCGGCGTCTCCACAATACTCTGGCTTGGCACCTCTCTCCTAATACTCACACAGGCAGCTCCTCACAATGCACACAAGCAGCACCTCTCCACAATACTCACCACAGAATAGCACGTCACTCTGGGCAGCACGTCTGTCTCACCAGGCAGCACCTCCTCTCACCAATACTCACAGGCA
The DNA here is from genome assembly GCF_018991925.1 of Homarus americanus. Lineage (NCBI taxonomy): Eukaryota > Metazoa > Arthropoda > Malacostraca > Decapoda > Nephropidae > Homarus > Homarus americanus. Next base: position 20,243 of record NW_024750202.1, on the reverse strand, counting down.
GCATCTCTGTGCCTCCACAGGCAGCACTGTCTCACACAATACTCTGAGCCAGCACCTCTCTGTCTCTGAGCACGTCTCTACAAACTCACAGGCGGCACCTCTCACAATACTCACAGGCAGCACCTCTGGCCACTCTAAGCAGCACCTCTCCTGGCCACTTCCATGAGCAGCACCTCACAATACTCACAGGCAGCACCTCTCCTGCAGCTACTCAGGCGGCACCTCTCTTTTCTTTCACAGGCGCACCTCTCCTGTGCTGCAAGGCGCGCCTCTCACAATACTCACAGAGGCCTTTGCCTCTCCCCTGCATGCTCTGTGGGCAGCACCTCTCCTGTGCACTCACAGGCAGCACCTCTCTGTGCTCACAGAGCACTTTCTACACCCAATACTCACAGGCAGCACGTCTCCGCAATACTCACAGGCACACTGCTGCAATACTCTGGGCAGCACCTCTCACGGCCCTTTCCACAGACTGGCTTTACTCTCACAATACTCTGGGCAGCACCTCTTCGTACCACAAGCAGCACCTCTCCTATGCTCACACACAAGCAGCACCTCTCACAATACTCACAGGCAGCACCTCTCACAAATACTCACCCAAGGCACCACCTCTCCTGACTCACCCAGGCCTTTGCGTCTCCTGTGTGCTCACAGGCAGCACCTCTCACACACTACTCACAGGCAGCACCTCTCACAATGCTCCCCGCTCTCACAATACCCACAGGCAGCACACTCTCACGGCCTCCCACCCACAGGCAGCACGTCCTCGCAATGCTCACAGGCAGCACCTCTCACACTGTCACAGGCAGCACCTCTCCACAATACTCACAGGCCAGCACCTCTCTGTAATACTCACAGGCAGCACGTCTCCACGGCCTCACCCAGGCCAGCACGTCTCCACAATGCTCTGAGCAGCACCTCTCACAATACTCCACAGGCAGCACCTCTCCTGTACTCACAGGCAGCACCTCCTCACAATACTCACAGGCGCACCTCTCCACACTGACTGCTCCTGAGGGCTGGCACCTCTCCCAATCCCTTTCCCCAGCTTGGCACCTCTCTGGCTCTCACAGGCAGACCTCTCCACAATACTCTGAGCAGCACGTCTCTGTCTCACAGAGCAGCGTCTCTAGCCTCACAGAGCAGCACCTCTCCCCATGCTCTGAGCAGCACCTCTCCCACCCAATACTCCACAGGCAGCACCTCTCCACAGCCTCTGACAGCACCTCTCACAATATTCACAGAGCAGCACCTCTCCCCAGCCCTCACAGGCAATGAGTAGTGTGTCATTGTGGAATCAAGATGGAATGGTAATGAAATTCTCAGCGGAGTTGACTATAACTCATATACGCTGGTGGCCGTCGTCTGGTCTTATCTCCTTCACTATCCTCCTTCCCTCCTTCTCTTCTCCTCTCTCTAACCCCCTTGTCTCCTTCCCTCTTTACCCTCATTCCCTGTGTTTATTTATCTCCTTTCTACCCTACGTCCCTTATTCTCTCATTCCTTTCACTATTCTCCCTTCTATCCCTTTCATCTTCCTTCTCTTCCTCGCTTCCCTGCATCGCCCTTCTCTTCTCTTCTCCTCCCTCCTCCCTCCGTCAGGTCTCTGGTATAGGATAGATCAGTCAACTATTCAGTCAGGAGACAAAATACATTATAGAAAGTAACTGAGAACAACTTGAGAGAGAGAGAGAGAGAGAAGAGAGAGAGCGAGAGAGAGAGAGAGAGAGAGAGAGAGAAACATAAGGAGTCTGCAATAGATCGGTTGGTTGTCTGTTCATGGCAACTTCTGTATGGTAATGGTTAGGTTAAGAACTGTATATCACCAATCGTAGTTAATAGAACATTATGGCCACACCGCGCTGGTCACACCTCATAGCCACACAGAAATGGTCACATCTCTTGGCCACACCGAGCTCTCACACCTCATGGTCACATCTCTTGGCCACACCGAGCTCTCACACCTCATGGTCACATCTCTTGGCCACACCGAGCTCTTACACCTCATGGCCACATTACTTGGCCACACGTATATGAGATTCATCAACCTACACGGTAACATGAAGAGAAGAGGAGGAGCGTGAGTTAACAGGGGCTTTAAGTAGTTACTGAACAAAAGATTGTCAAGGAGTGAACACACAAGTTATCTACGAGGGATCTCAGGTGGTAGTAAGTGGTGTATAAGAACAGTGTTGCACGCCCACTTCTACAAGTCCTCCTTGTGTAGCAGACCAGACGGGGAAGCATACGTGAGCTGAGCAAGTGTGAATGTTGTGTAAACACTCAAGAGCTATGGCGGGGAACCCTGAGGGACTCGACACGACTAATGATGGAGGCGATAGCTGAATATGTGTGTGTGTGTGTGTGTGTGTGTGTGTGTGTGTGTGTGTTGTTTGTGTGTGTGTGTGTGTGTGTGTGTTTTGATGGTGTGTGTGTGTGTGTGTGTGTGTGTGTGTGTGTGTGTGTGTGTGTGTGTGTGTGTGTGTGTGTGTGTGTGTGTGTGTGTGTGTGTGTGTGTGTGTGTGTGTGTGTGTGTGTGTGTGTGTGTGTGTGTGTGTGTGTGTGTGTGTGTGTGTGTGTGTGTGTGTGTGTGTGTGTGTGAGTGTGTGTGTGTGTGTGTGTGTGTGTGTGTGTGTGTGTGTGTGTGTGTGGGTGTGTGTGTGTGTGATGTGTGTGTGTGTGTTGTGTGTGATGTGTGTATGAGTGTGTGTGTGTGTATGTGTGTGTGTGTGTGTGTGTATGTGTGTGTGTGTGTGTGTGTGTGTGTGTGTGTGTGTGTGTATGTGTGTATGTGTGTAGTGTGTGTGTGTGTGTATGTGTGTGTGTGTGTGTGTGTGTGTGTGTGTGTGTGTGTGTGTGTGTGTGTGTGTGTGTGATGGCGCCATAAAAGTAGGCCAGTAACATGGTGGGTATGAGGCACCAATACTACCTGATGGCAGCGATAATGGCGTCGTTCATGTTAGTGTGGTCATGAGCGTCGCTTCATGGCAGCTGTCTATTGATGTATCGCCTGATTGGCTGCCCTCACTGGCTGTCATGACTCCTGACTGGCTGTCGTGACGCCTGACTGGCTGTCATGATTCCTGACTGGCTGCCATGATTTCCTGACTGGCTGCAATGACTCCTGACTGGCTGCCAATGACTCCTGACTGGCTGCCATGACTCCTGACTGGCTGCCATGACTTCTGACTGGCTGTCTGATTCCTAACTGGCTACCAATGACTTCTGACTGGCTGCCAATGACTCCTGACTGGCTGCCACTGACTTCTGACTGGCTGTCATGACTTCTGACTGGCTGTTCATGACTTCTGACTGGCTGTCATGACTTCTGACTGGTTGTCATGACTTCTGACTAGCTGTCATGACTCCTGACTGACTGCCATGACTCCTGACTGGCTGCCAATGACTCCTGACTGGCTGCCATGTTGCCTGACTGGCTGCCAATGACTCCTGACTGGCTGCCATGACTTCTGACTGGCTGCCATGACTTCTGACTGGCTGTCATGACTTCTGACTGGCTGTCATGACTTCCTGACTGGCTGTCATGACTTCTGACTGGCTGTCATGACTCCTGACTGGCTGCCATGATTCCTGACTGGCTGCCAATGACTTCTGACTGACTGCCAATGACTCTGACTGGCTGCCAATGACTTCTGACTGGCTGTCATGACTTCGGACTGGCTGTCATGAATCCTAACTGCCTGCCATGACTCCTGACTGGCTGCCATGACTTCTGATTGGCTGTCATGATTTCTAACTGGCTACCATGACTCTGACTGGCTGCCATGACTCCTGACTGGCTGCCATGACTCCTGACTGGCTGACATGACTCCTGACTGGCTGTCATGACTCTGACTGGCTGTCATGATACCTGACTGGCTGCCATGACTCCTGACTGGCTGCCATGACTTCCTGACTGGCTGTCATGATTCTAACTGGCTGCCATGACTCTGACTGGCTGCCATGACTCCTGACTGGCTGCCATGACTTGACTGGCTGCCATGACTCCTGACTGGCTGCCATGACTTCTGACTGGCTGTCATGATTCCTAACTGGCTGCCATGACTCCTGATTGGCTGCCATGACTCCTGACTAGCTGCCAGACTCTGACTGGCTGTCATGACTCCTGACTGGCTGCCATGTTGCCTGACTGGCTGCCATAATTCCTGACTGGCTGTAATGACTCTGACTGACTATCATGACTCTGACTGGCTGTCGTGACTCCTGACTGGCTGCCATGACACCCTACTGACTGCCATGACTCCTGACTGGCTGTAATGACTCCTGACTGGCTGTAATGACTCCTGACTGGCTGTTGTGACTCTGACTGGCTGCCATGACACCTGACTGACTGCCATGACTCTGACTGGCTGTAATGACTCCTGACTGGCTGTAATGACTCCTGACTGGCTGTTGTGACTCCTGACTGGCTGCCATGACACCTGACTGACTGCCATGACTCCTGACTGGCTGTAATGACTCCTGACTGGCTGTATGAATCCTGACTGGCTGCCATGACTCCTGACTGGCTGTCATGCCGACAGGTGATTGTCACTATATAATACATAATATAACACACAATATAACACACAATATAACTCCTGACTGGCTGCCATGACTTGGCTGGCTGCCGCATGACTCCTGACAGCTGCCATGACTTCTGACTGGCTGTCATGATTCCTAACTGGCTGCCATGACTCCTGATTGGCTGCCATGACTCCTGACTAGCTGCCAGGCTCTGACTGGCTGTCATGGCTCCTGACTGGCTGCCATGTTGCCTGACTGGCTGCCATAATTCCTGACTGGCTGTAATGACTCTGACTGACTATCATGACTCTGACTGGCTGTCGTGACTCCTGACTAGCTGCCATGACACCCACAAGCTGACTGCCATGACTCCTGACTGGCTGTAATGACTCCTGACTGGCTGTAATGACTCCTGACTGGCTGTTGTGACTCCTGACTGGCTGCCATGACACCTGACGGCTACCATGACTCTGACTGGCTGTAATGACTCCTGACTGGCTGTAATGACTCCTGACTGGCTGTTGTGACTCCTGACTGGCTGCCATGACACCTGACTGACTGCCATGACTCTGACTGGCTGTAATGACTCCTGACTGGCTATGTGAATCCTGACTGGCTGCCATGACTCCTGACTGGCTGTCATGCCGACAATTGATTGTCACTATATAATACATAATATAACACACAATATAACACACACAATATAACACATAATATAACATACAATGCAACACACAATATAACACACAATATAACACACACAATATAACACACAATATAATAACACACAATATAACACACAATATAACTACATAGCCCATAACACACAATATAACACACAATATAACACACAATATAACACACAATATAACACACATAATATAACACACAATATAACACAATATAACACACAATATAACACACAATATAACACACAATATAACACACAATATAACACACAATATAACACACAATATAACATACATTATAACACACAATATAACACACAATATAACATACAATATAACACATAATATAACACACAATATAATAACACACAATATAACACACAATATAACATACATTATAACACACAATATAACACCACAATATAACACACAATATAACACATAATATAACACACAATATAACACACAATATAACACATAATATAACACACAATATAACACATAATATAACACATAATATACTTTTAATATACCACAATATAACTACCACAATATAACACACAATATAACATACAATATAACACATAATATAACACACAATATAACACACAATATAACACACAATATAACACATAATTAACACACAATATAACATATAATATAACACACAATATAACACATAATATAACTATATTATAACACACAATATAACACATAATATAACACATAATATAACACATAATATAACACACAATATAACACACAATATAACACAATATAACACACAATATAACACACAATATAACACACAATATAACACATAATATAACACATAATATAACACATAATATAACACACAATATAACACACAATATAACACAATATAACACACAATATAACACATAATATAACACATAATATAACACACAATATAACACACAATATAACACATAATATAACACACAATATAACACACAATATAACACACAATATAACACACAAAATAACACACAATATAACTCATAATATAACACACAATATAACACACAATATAACACATAATATAACACATAATATAACACACAATATAACACACAATATAACACACAATATAACACACAATATAACACACAATATAACACATAATATAACACATAATATAACACACAATATAACAAACAATATAACACACAATATAACACACAATATAACACACAATATAACACATAATATAACACACAATATAACACACAATATAACACATAATATAACACACAATATAACACACAATATAACACACAATATAACACACAATATAACACACAATATAACACATAATATAACACACAATATAACCTGCAATATAACGCATATTATAACACACACAATATAACACAATATAACTTTTAATATAATACATAATATAACATAATATAACACATAATATAACACACAATATAACACAATATAACTTAATATAACACATAATATAACGCATAATATAACACATAATATAACACACAATATAACACACAATATAACACACAATATAACACAAAATATAACACACAATACAACACATAATATAACACACAATATAACACACAATATAACACACAATATAACACACAATATAACACACAATATAACACACAATATAACACATAATATAACACATAATATAACACATAATATAACACATAATATAACACACAATATAACACATAACATAACACATAATATAACACACAATATAACACACAATATAACACAATATAACACACAATATAACACATAATATAACACATAATATAACACATAATATAACACATAATATAACACACAATATAACACACAATATAACACACAATATAACACACAATATAACATATAATATAACACACAATATAACACACAATATAACACACAATATAACACACAATATAACACACAATATAACACACAATATAACACACAATATAACACACAATATAACACACAATATAACACACAATATAACACACAATATAATACACAATATAACACACAATATAGCATACATTATAACACACAATATAACACACAATATAACACACAATATAACTTACACAATATAACACACAATATAACACACAATATAACACACAATATAACTTACACAATATAACACACAATATAACACACAATAACACACAATATAACACACAATATAACACACAATATAACTTTTATAATATAACACATAATATAACTTACACAATATAACACACAATATAACACACAATATAACACATAATATAACACAAAATATAACACACAATATAACACAATATAACACACAATATAACACACAATATAACACACAATATAACACATAATATAACACACAATATAACACACAATATAACACATAATATAACACACAATATAACACACAATATAACACACAATATAACACACAATATAACACACAATATAACACATAATATAACACACAATATAACACACAATATAACGCATAATATAACACACAATATAACACAATATAACTTTTAATATAACACATAATATAACGCATAATATAACACATAATATAACACACAATATAACACAATATAACTTTTAATATAACACATAATATAACGCATAATATAACACATAATATAACACACAATATAACACACAATATAACACACAATATAGCACAAAATATAACACACAATACAACACATAATATAACACACAATATAACACACAATATAACACACAATATAACACACACAATATAACACGCAATATAACACACAATATAACACATAATATAACACATAATATAACACACATAATATAACACATAATATAACACATAATATAACACACAATATAACACATAACGCATAACACATATTATAACACACAATATAACACACAATATAACACAATATAACTTTTAATATAACACATAATATAACTCATAATATAACACATAATATAACACACAATATAACACAATATAACTTTTAATATAACACATAATATAACGCATAATATAACACATAATATAACACACAATATAACACATAATATAACACACAATATAACACACAATATAACACACAATATAACACACAATATAACACACAATATAACACACAATATAACACATAATATAACACATAATATAACACATAATATAACACATAACATAACACATAATATAACACATAAAATAACACATAATATAACACACAATATAACACACAATATAACACACAATATAACACAATATAACTCATAATATAACACATAATATAACACACAATATAACACACAATATAACACAATATAACTTATAATATAACACATAATATAACTCATAATATAACACATAATATAACACACAATATAACACAATATAACTCATAATATAACACATAATATAACACACAATATAACACACAATATAACACAATATAACTTATAATATAACACATAATATAACTCATAATATAACACATAATATAACGCATAATATAACACACAATATAACACAATATAACTTTTAATATAACACATAATATAACGCATAATATAACACATAATATAACACACAATATAACACAATATAACTTTTAATATAACACATAATATAACGCATAATATAACACATAATATAACACACAATATAACACACAATATAACACACAATATAGCACAAAATATAACACACAATACAACACATAATATAACACACAATATAACACACAATATAACACACAATATAACACACAATATAACACACAATATAACACACAATATAACACATAATATAACACATAATATAACACATAATATAACACATAATATAACACACAATATAACACATAACATAACACATAATATAACACACAATATAACACACAATATAACACAATATAACTTTTAATATAACACATAATATAACTCATAATATAACACATAATATAACACACAATATAACACAATATAACTTTTAATATAACACATAATATAACACATAATATAACACATAATATAACACACAATATAACACATAATATAACACACAATATAACACACAATATAACACACAATATAACACACAATATAACACGCAATATAACACACAATATAACACATAATATAACACATAATATAACACATAATATAACACATAACATAACACATAATATAAAACATAACATAACACATAACATAACACACAATATAACACACAATATAACACAATATAACTTTTAATATAACACATAATATAACTCATAATATAACACATAATATAACACACAATATAACACACAATATAACACACAATACAACACATAATATAACACACAATATAACACACAATATAACACAATATAACTTATAATATAACACACAATATAACACACAATATAACACAATATAACTTATAATAAACACATAATATAACGCATAACATAACACATAATATAACACACAATATAACACACAATATAACACACAATATAACACATAACATAACACATAATATAACACACAATATAACACACAATATAACACAATATAACTTATAATATAACACATAATATAACGCATAACATAACACATAATATAACACACAATATAACACACAATATAACACACTATAACTTATAATATAACACATAATATAACACAATATAACTTATAATATAACACATAATATAACGCATAACATAACACATAATATAACACACAATATAACACACAATATAACACACAATATAACACAATATAACTTATAATATATAACACAATATAACTTATAATATAACACACAATATATCATAATATAACACACAATATAACACACAATATATCACACAATATAACACATAATATAACACATAATATAACACTCAATATAACACACAATATAACACACAATATAACACACAATATAACACACAATATAACACACAATATAACACACAATATAACACACAATATAACACTCAATATAACACATAATGTAACACATAATATAACACAATATAACTCATAATATAACACAATATAACTCATAATATATCAGTTACTTGAGGATATATCGTTGCTATAGATAACAAACAATAAGGTTAACATGGCCTGGAGTCTCTCTTTAAATTGATGACATATTCTTAGAGATATGACTTCACGACTGTTGTCAAAGCCGGTCTATGTGATCAACTTTGTATGCGGGATACTATTAAAGGGCACACACACACACACACACACACACACACACACACACACACACACACACACACACACACCACCATACACTCACCACCACACTCTCACCCACCACACACTCACCACCAAGCACTCCACCACCACCTCTCACCCACCACACACTCACCACCACACTCTCACCACCACCTCTCACCACCATCTCCTGCCACCACCTCTCACCACCAAACCACACACCACCACACACACCACCACCACACACTCACCACCACACACTCCACCACCACATGCTCTCACCACACACACACACCACCGCCACACTCACCACCACACACTCCCACCCACCACACTCTCACCACCACCTCTCACCACCACCTCCTCACCACCACACTATCACCACCACACTCTCCCACCACCACACACACCACCACCTCACCACCACACTCACCCACCACACTCTCTTACCACCACACTCTCACCACCAGAGCACGCACCACCACACACACACCACCACGCACTCACCACCACACGCCACCACCGCATGCTCTCACCCACACACACACACCACCACACTCCCCACCACACACTCCCACCACCACACTCTCACCACCACACTCTCACCCACCACCTCTCACCACCACACTATCACCCACCACCTCTCACCACCACACACACACCACCACACACTCCACCCACCACACCTCCCACCACCTCTCCTGCACCACGCTCTCACCACCACACTCTCACCACCAAACACACACCACCACACACACACTGCATACACCTCACCACTACATACTCTCACACACACACCACTACACTCCTGCACCCGCCTCCACCACCACCTCTCCCACCCACCACCCGCTCTCCACCACCACCTCTCACCACCACACTCTCCCGCACACACCACACACACACCACCACACTCACCACCACCCACACTCACCACCACACTCTCACCACCACACTCTCCACCACCACCTCTCACCCTACACTCACCCACCAGAAACACACCACCACACACACCGCCTCACACACACACCACCACTCCACCACCACACACTCACCCACCACACACACACCACCACACACTCACCACCACACTTTCCACCACCACACACACTCACCCACCACACACACACACCACCACTCTGCCACACCCACCACCACACACACCACCACACTCACCACCACACACTCACCCACCACCACCTCACCACCACACCACCACACTCACCACACACTCACCCACCATACCCTGCACACACACCACCATCGCCCTTGCGCACCCACCACCACACACACTTGCCACACTCCACCCACCACACACCGCATAGCACCACCTCACCACCACACACTCACCACCACACACACCACCACCCCACCACCACCTCACGCCTCACCACCACGCACCCCGCCTGCGCTCACCACCACGCACTCCTTACCACACACGCACTTGCACCCACCACCACACTCACCCACCACATACTCCACCACCACGGCTGACGGTGCAACCTGATGTTTGTCTCTGCTCTCCTCACCGTTGGTCGTCGTCTGCAGGGCCATCCACACTCTCACAACTTCCTGGGTCAAACTTTTCCATTCAGCTGGACACAAATGGACTCAGGTTGCTTGTTTAAGGAAAGTTGCTCCCCAATACTGACGTTGTTTTTAGTCTTGGTGTTCGAGTCGTAACTTGGAGGTGAGTGGGTTCAGTATGTCATCAACACATCTCCATTTGGTGGAAAATTGACCGAGTGAACCATTGAGAATGAAGGGAGGAATGCGTATAAAAAGTTGATGTGGACGGGAAGGGGTTTGAGGGGCGAGACTAATGAAGGTGACGGAAATGACTGGAAAACTTGTTATTGTCAAGTGTTTTATGGAGGAGGGCGGCCGGTGATGGGTGGTGATGGAATGATGTAAGAAGATGGGTGGTGATGGGTGTGTAGAGTAGATGGGTGGCGTAGAGTGAAGGATAGGTGGTGATGGAGTAGTGTAGAGATGGAGTGGTGATGGGTGAATGTGAAAAGATGGTGGTGATGGGTGGTGTAGAGTGAAAAGGATGGGTGGTGATGGGTGGTGTAGAAGGATGGGTGGTGATGGGTGGTGTAGAGTGAAAAGGATGAGTGGTGATGGGTGTGGTGTAAGTGAAGGATGGGTGGTGATGGGTGAGTGTAAATTAGCTGGGTGGTGATGGGTGGTCAGCCAGAGTGAAAGGATGAGGTGGTGATGGGTGGTGTAAGTGAAGGATGGGTGGTGGTGATTGGCTATAGAGTGAGGGGATTGGTGGTG
>NW_024750202.1:0-2500 GCF_018991925.1 Homarus americanus | reverse complement strand
GAGGAGAGGTTGATGTGCATGACCATGGTCTTGGTATGGTTGATGGTGACATGGTTGTTGGTGGCCCAGTTTTGGAGACTGTTCAATAAATCCTGAAGGGCGGTATAGTTGGGAGCAGAATTGTTGACGCTGATCCCAATGGTGGAGTCATGTCGACATATTTCCAGTGAGCAGGGTTTCTCTTAGGGCATCATTGATGAGCATAAGGAAGCAGAGTGGTCCCATCTTGGTGCCTTTGGGGGACGCCACAAGGTGGAGTGACTGAAAGGGTGGAGACAGCCCTCGAAGCGTACAGCTTGGCGTCGGTCACCGAGGAAGTCTGGTGTTTATGGTATAAGACTTCTCCGAAGCCCGAGGTCAATAGCTTTGTTGATGATTATATTGTGGTCGACTAGGTCGAACGCTTTAGTGAAATCAATGAAGGCGACAGCTACAGACGTTTTTCGTTTCTGGAGATGGCGGTATATGTAATCGAGAAAGCTGACAAGACAGTGAGTGGTGGAGGAAGTTTTCATGTTGCCAAATTGCTGAGGGTCTACGACTCCTGCAATATCAGCATAAGCCCGGTCGAACACAAAACTTTCACAGATTAGGCTGGGTATTGGGGTGATTGCAATAGGTCGTAGCTGATTTAAGGATTGTGGGCTGGTTGACTTGGGCACTGGTGATACATAAGAGGTCTTCCAGTCAGCTGGGCATCTGGCTTGACTGAGAGAAGCATTGATGATAGAGCATAGGGGTTTAGCAAGCTCCGGGGAGAACTCCTTGTGTGTGTGTGTGTGTGTGTGTGTGTGTGTGTGTGTGTGTGTGTGTGTGTGTGTGTGTGTGTGTGTGTGTGTGTGTGTGTGCGTGCGTCGTCGCTAGCAGATGTAAGGACGGTACCTTACTATGATTGAGTGATCGATCATAGATAAAGACAACTAATTAAAGAAAGAGAAAGAGAAAAAATAATGTCTTTAAAAATTAATTATCTATGTTACATCATTTGTTGACAATTACTTCTAACTCACCTTGGTCACAGCAAGGCAAATATCAAGACACAGGTAAGAACAGGTAAGAAAACACGTAGGTAACAACAGGTAATTAAATCTGAAGCGGACTCTGCAAAACTACAGGAAGATCTAAAAAAAATTTTCGAATGGTCGGAAAAATGGCAGATGAAATTCAATGTGGACAAATGTAAAGTACTCAGTATAGGAGATGTAAACAGGGAAACCAGTTACCAGATGAACAACGATGCCATTGTGGAATCCGACTGCGAGAGAGATTTAGGAGTAATGATATGTAGGAATCTTAAGCCAAGTAAACAATGTGTTTTTGCTCGAAACAAGGCTAACAAAGTATTTGGGTTCATACAAAGGAGTGTTAGTTACAAGACTAGCGAGGTCATCCTAAAACTATTTCTTGCTCTTGGGAGACCCCACTTGGATTACTCAGTTCAATTCTGGTCACAGTATTACAGAATGGATATAGAATCCCTAGAAAGAATTCAGAGGAGAATGACAAGACTAATCCCGGGCATCAGGAACCTTGAGTACAGAGACAGGTTAAAGCATCTTAATTTGCACTCCCACGAGAGACGTAGAGTGAGGGGCGACATGATAGAGGTGTATAAATGGAAGTCAGGGTTAAACAAAGGGGACATTACAAAGGTACTCAAACTATCCAACCAGGAGCGAAATCGTAACAATGGTTTTAAATTAGACAAATTTAGATTTCGGCGTGAAATAGGTAAACACTGGTTTGGAAACAGAGTAGTGGATGAATGGAACAAGTTACCAAATATCATCATTAACTCGAATATGCTGAATAGCTTCAAACATTGGTTGGATGCTAAAATGAACAATAGGGGTTGGGTATAAACGGGACTGCCCAGTATGGGTCAATAGGCCCGCTGCAGTTTCCTCCATTCTTATGTTCTTATGATGGATTATTTACAATGACTGATGGATGATTTGCCATGATTTACAAGAATTGATGGATGATTTACAATGATTCATGGATGAGTGGGTTGATTGATTAATTATTGACATGATTGATGGATGATATATGTATACATTACTCTCTGGTGTATGTGTGTGGCCACTAAGACCCTGACTAACAGCATAAGATGCGTCCACGTCGAGTTTTTAGAGGAATTACTGACAAGTGAGTCACGAGGGAGGGGAAGTGGGTGAGGGGGAGGGGGGAAGGGAAGGGTGATTGGTTAGCACGCAACGGACAGACAAACCATCACACGGACATGCATCCCAGGTGACTACGAACACGTACAGTAGATCACGGACAGACATTCATACACGGTAACCCAGATGACGAGAAGCCCAAACTGTACAATACTGTTACCTGTACTACCTGAGATGACCAGGTAGGTGACCATGTAGGTGACCAGGTAGGTGACCAGGCAGGTGACCAGGCAGGAGACCAGGTAGGTGACCAGGTGGTGATGGTGGTAATTGACTCCTGTAGTATAGGTTAGGTTAGGTTTATACACCTGACAATA
>NW_024750201.1:0-29729 GCF_018991925.1 Homarus americanus | reverse complement strand
GTACAGACATTAGTACATCGGGACATAGTAAATGAACATAGGCATTAGACATAAGCATAGACATCAGACATATATAATAATATGTAGTAATACAGACATGTGAATAAATGGTACAATGAATGGTAACAAGAGTCCTGGCGTCAGGCGTGTTCACATATCTTGGTATGTACATATCTATACAGATGTAACATTGGACAGCAATAGGGATGGGAGGCTGTACCATAGTCGCGGCACTTCAAAGCGAGCACACTGTATTTCTGGCACTGGCTTAACTTTCTTATGCTTGCTCGGCGTGATGATAGGGATTCGTCTGGGTGTATGCGTGTGTGTGTGTGTGTGTGTGTTTTATAATTGTAGAATATTAATTTCTAAACACGATTGTTTTACTCTCTACAATGATGGCTTTATTTTTAATAAATTTTAATTATTTGTTGGTGAAACTTGCAGTAATACTTTGGACACGGCCGTGTAACCTATCAGCATCTGTCTGAACTTGTGTTTATGTATATTAGGTATCTGTACTCTCTATGTACTATCGTGGACAAAAGTTGCTCCTGTAGTGAAACTGAGACACAGGAATGAGTCTCCGAACAGCTTACCCTGATTGTTATCTGAATTGCTGGTGTGCTGTCTTGGTCGATACTGCTTCAGTTTGGGAAGGGCGAACTTTGTCCTACAAAAACAAGTATATACTGCATCTGCACTTCTGGGTTCGAGGGTTTTCAGTTCGAGCACTGCTGCTGCTCCTGTTGTTTCGTTAAGGTTGGCAAGAGTAACTGTGGGGCAACGCTGTAAATATCCTGGTAGCTCTTCTGTATATGGCATTAGATCTCGAATTACAATTGTAAATATGATCCGGTTGATGTGCCTGAAATCAGTACAGTCGCCATAATATGATTGGTTAACGAACATTGAGATCTTTATCATTCAACTATGGAGATGACACGAAGTGGTAATGAAACTATGATAAGTGTGGCCAGACATATGGCCACACACTCGAACACTACTACAATCCTAGACTGTGTGAAGATAGAACCTTTTAGGGACGGATCCAAGCACACTGTGTGTGTAATATCACAACACTTCATCTCTAATGACAAGATAGCTGACATATTAAGATTGTATCCACTTTTTTGCACATATTAGTAGCTGTATCATTTCCCATGTATAGAACGAAACACACAATGTGCTTGAATACTTCTCACGCAAATGTGAATAACAAAGTGTGCATCCTCTGTCCTGTACTCGCACAGTTGTGAATATGTTACTTTCTATATACAGAACTAAACAAAGAATTTATATGAAATACTCTGTAACATTCAATACCATAATATCCGAACCACAGGGATTAGTTATACACCTGTAAGTAGCAAAATTGAAAATTAATAACTACTGTATGATTGCACGAATACATTGTATGTTTTCCTATATTTATATTTATTTTAAAGGTTGTTCACAGACATCCTGCACGAAACACAAATTATATTCTTCCTCACACAAATTACAGAAGGAGTAAGGAGGACTCAGAACACGACTAACTTAAATGTCTACTACGCGAACAGTAGAAGTATGAGAAACAAAATGGACGATATTAGGGCCTTGGTATGTACCGAAAAAATCGATATAATAGCATTCACTGAAACATGGATCCTTCTAGACTCACGTGAGTTGCCGGTCCGAAGAACCAAGTGCGGGTTGCAATTGTTCCATACCGATAGGCAAACCAGGAAAGGAGGCGGAGTAGCAATCACCGTTAGGGAGTTAATCTGAAGTTAATGAAATAAATAAGGAAATAAAAACTGAGCGGAATACCCAGAAAACAATTTGGATAGAATTAAGCGACGGTAGGGAGAAATTAATCTGGGAGTAATATATAGACCTCCCAATCTTGATAGAGTCAATGAGCGACTTTTATCTGGAATGAATTGCGCAGGGCTTCCATACACAACAAAGTCTGTATAGTAGGCGACTTTAACCTTGGCCAAATAAATTCCGGACTGACCTTACAGGTAACTCAGAATCAGAAGGATTTTCACCGAGAGGATCAGGACTGATTCTAAGTCAACTATATAACGAACTAAGCAGGGGGTAATAATATACTTCGATTTAGTTCTGTCGAACAGAAAACCTCATTAGCAATGTCGAGGGTAGGAACGAACTTGCAAACAACTATCTAAAGAATTCGATTCAAATAGATTTTCAGGGCAGACGTAAAGGAAAATTCACTAAAGTACCAGATTTCAGCAGGGCAAACTTTGACAGTTTAAAGGGCAGCTGAGAGAGGGGGGGGTGTCACGCTTGGCAGTGAACCTGACAGATAACTCGACCTGATAACGACATCTGAGACTGCCGAGTTCCACAACAATTTATATAATGAGTTACTTAATGCACAGAGGCAGAACATACCATACAAAAACTCAGATCAGACAACAATGACCTAAATGGATAAATAATTATTTAAGATCATCATTGGCCAAAGAAGGCTGTAGGTAGAAGGATAAAAGCGTGGGAAAATTTTTCCTCCAGGATTATTATAAGATATTGGCGAGTAGGGGTTAAAACCGAGATAACGAAAGCAAAGAGGAATAATGAGTAAGGATATGTAAAGGGAAATTGAAAGACAAACCCCAAAGTTCTACCAAATGTATCAAGCAACACGAAAAAGATTGGACCAATACGGTCCAGATACCAGCGAGCTCACTGATAGCGAAGCGGAGAAATGAGCAAGAATTTAAATAAATATTTTCAACAGTTTTCACCACCGAAAATTTAAACATGATACCGAGGCACCGACTCTCTGTTCAGGAATAGTGAAGAAAACAAATTAAGCGAGATAGTAGTGACTAGTAACGATGTTAGTAAGCAAATAAGACAAACTAAAGCCTAATAAGTCATCTGGTCCCGATGAGATATTTGCCAGATTATTAAAGGAGGAATGTAAGGGAAGAGCTTGGTATGCCCGTAAGGGAAGGCTTAGTATGCAGATTAGCAAAAGTTGTTTAACATGTCCATAAAAAGGTGTAGTACCAGAATCCTGGAGGACAGCGAATGTCATACCGATTTTCAAGAAGGGAATAAGATCACTATCCTCTAACTACCACTTAATCAGTCTAACATCAATATTAGGCCAATTACTGGAAGCAATCATTTCCAAACTCTATTCGAAATCACCTGGAGAAGCACCGATTGATCAATGATTCCCAGCATGGATTCCTGGCGGACGTTCATGTCTAACCATCTATTAACATTCTTTTCATCCCAGTTTTCGAATCGGTGGATGAGGGGCACAATTATGATGTGGTATATCTCGACTTAACCAAAGCCCTTCGACAAGGGCCCCCACGAAAGACTAATTAGAAAGGTGAAGCTCATTAGACAACGTCACAAGTGGAGTTCCCCAAAGCTCCAGTACTTGGACCATTATTATTTATTATATACATAAACGACATGAATATCGGCATAGACAGCAACATAAGTAAATTTTGCTTTGATGACACTAAAATAGGACGTGTTATTAAATCTGACGAGGACTCAGCAAAACTACAGGAAGATCTAAACAAATTTTTCGAATGGTCTGAAAAAATGGCAGATGAAATTCAACCCGGACAAATATAAGAAATTACTTAGTATAGGAGATGTAAACAGGAAGCCAGATACCAGATGAACAACGATGCCATAGAAATCCATTTCTGAGAGAGATTTAGAAGATAATGATAAAGAAAGTAAAGGACAGCAAAGCCAAGTAAACAATGTGTTTTGCTCGTATCAAGGCTAATAAGTACTTAGGTTCATACAAAAGGAGTGTTAGTTACAAGACTAACTGAGTCATCTAAACTATATCTTGCTCTTGTGAGACCACACCTGGATTAATAAGTTCAGTTCTGGTCACCGTATTACAGAATGGATATAGAATCATTGGAAAATTCAGAGAGAATGACAAGACTAATCCCGGGCATTAGGAACCTTGGTACAAGAGACGGGTTAAAAAACATCTTAATTTGCACTCTATCGAGAGACGTAGAAGTGAGGGCGACTTGATGAAAAGACGCTAAATCGGAGAGTCAAAATAAACCGAGGACGCATTACAAAAGGTACTCCCAAACTATCCAACCAGGAGCGAACTCGTAACAATAGTTTTAAATTAGACAAATTTAGATTTAGGCGTGAAATAGGTAAACACTGGTTTGGAAACAGAGTAGTGGATGAATGGAACAAAGTTACCCAAATATCATCGTGCTCGAATGTGAATAGCTTCAAACATAGGTTGGATGCTTATATGAGCAATTGGGGTTGAGTGTAAACAGGACTGCCCAGTATGGGCCAATAGGCCACTACAGTTTCCTCCATTCTTATGTTCTTATGTAACAGTGAGTACACTATAGACCTCATGGTACCCCAACATACCGGGTCAACACACCTTGAGTCAGGACCCGAGGGACCTGACCTCGCCCACTAATTACGCCCAGCGAGTTAGCAGGTGACTTGACCTACAATACACCTAACCAAGACACACCTGGACATGACCACGCACCTGGCTGTCCAGATCTAACTAGTTTAGTGTTAATTGGCAGAGGTCAAAAGCATGGCTGTTCCTCCCCCATATAAAAGGCCCTGCAGTCCCGTCCACGGCCCTATTCTGGTCATACTGATTCTCATCCTGATTGCTGTCATCTCTCTCCCGCTCGGGTCGTCATTCTGTTCACTCACACAGAATCACGCTCGTCCCCTCCCCAGGTCAGGAGGGAGACCCCCGTGTCACCAAAGCAAAGTCTCGCATATGAGACAGCCCAGCAGCACCCACTGGGCCTCCACCAGGTTTCACGTGAGTCGTTGTCAGAGCTATCCCTAGGGTGGGTTACCTATGGGAAGTGTATTCATTTCATGTTTGTGTCCAAGAGTCAGTGTCGAGTAACGTAAACATAATGTGCTAGTAACCCCGATATAATATTGATATTTATGTGTCCATGTCATTGAGTAAATTATCAAATAGTTGTATCGAAGTGGTGTTTGAGAAGTTGTCCCTTAAGAACGTAATATACGTGTATTGACAGATGAGATAAAATAAGTGTATTGACAGTGTAAATAACTAACCGGCCACGCTACCAAGCTTCCTGCCTCTACATCCTCCTACTATAAAAATTCTTCTTATATGTACTATCCTCTTCCGGTGAGTTTTGTCTTACTATAATGGTGGCAGCGAACTTAACGTAAACCCACGCCTTCCCTCGTTTAGCCATAACACCTGGCTCGTCAGTTTGAGTATTGTTCAAAAGTGCGTAATAAGGAGTTCCTGCGTAGTAGCGTGAAAAGTGTCCAAGTGTGTCATCTTTACAGCTCAAGTAAATGTCTCTCGTCGTGGTATGCGCTAATTTTTACTAGCAATATGTTCAGTGCTTGATATAATTTCTCAGTGCCCCCGCGATCTGTGACGTTCTCAATATCCCTAGTGCATTTTAATTGTCGGTCAGTGTTAAATGTACACATTGTGTTTTAGTGATAGAAGCTGTGTCTATGCTAACTGTTATCACCTAACATATCTTATAACCTACATCCTCCTCCCTGTCCTAATCCTCACCTCACCCTCCTTACCTCTCCGTCCCTGCCCTGCCCTGCCCCGCTCCGGCCTAGACCAGGCCAGCCACGCCTCGCCTCCTCCCCACTACACCCACCTCGCCTCACTGTCCGCCTCGCCTCACCCACCTTTGTGACCTCACGTCCTTCTGACCCGACCCGCCTCGTTTGGCCACACTCATCCCCCGTCTTTTGTCCCGTAGGCTATGTGTTGAAAATGATGGTTAATGTAACTTAATATTGAGATAAATGCAGAGCCTCACTCAGTATATTTTTATGCTAGTATGATTTGTAATGTACTCTTTGACGTGTAGTGGTAAATGATATTCAGTGTAGTGCACAGAGCTTCACTCCCCGACCCAGCCTAATGAGAACATTGTCATGACGGAAACCATAGTTGCCAAACATTGACGTAACATATAAAGTAAACTTTTTTTTACGGATGCACTTCCAACTAATCCATCATCCCTTTAGGATTGTTTTTCTGTCAAATGTCACACACAGTACCGCCCCATGGCTCCGGACTTCAACCACAGTACACACGAGCAGAGGAGAAACAGAGTGATGAATGCAGCGGGATGATTGCAGCATGATGAATGCAGCACCCAACCCACCACACACCACTTCACTTCATTCAAGTCCTCCCTTGGTCTAGGATTAAGAAGATTTTATATTTTTCTACTTTAGGAAGTTAAGGAATGTGGAATGCAGAACCACACAAACGAACCCTGGTGAGCCCACCCAGGGAGGGATTCACCACTGTTGAGGGTATGGGACAGGACGGTCAAGAGTCTCGCCAACACTCACGTACGAGGGCGACCTATTGTCCGCGGAAACCTGCCCCACGCGTCACCCTAGGTGATGACAACCCACGCAGTGGACAGGCTTTCATCCCGGCCGGAGGGGAGGAAGGCAGATGAACAGATAATTATCTGGAATATGTTGGAAAATGATGCTGTACTGAGGAAAAACGCAGATGGAACAGAAAAATCATCTGAAATATGAAAATGAAGCTCTAAATGTAGAGGAAAAACGCAGAGGGGCTAGAAGCACTCATCTGGAAGAGCATAGATACCAGGAGGAAGTGAGAAGAAGTCGAAAGGTGTGGAGACACGACCTACAAGGTGCGGTATTGAAGAAAGAAAGGCGTGCTATGTGAAGAAATAAGACAGAAGACGCATGCTGACATTAGAAGAAAGTCGATGATAAAAAGGTGGATCATCAGATGGATCAACCCACCACCGCTACTGTGCTGCCGGCATCCCCTATCTCCATACACAAGAACACAAGAATGGAGGAAACTGCAGCACTCTAGACCCATACTGCGTAGTCCCATTTATACCCAACCCTTATTGCTCATACATCCAACCTATGCTTTTGAAGCTATTCAGC
This sequence comes from Homarus americanus, assembly GCF_018991925.1. Lineage (NCBI taxonomy): Eukaryota > Metazoa > Arthropoda > Malacostraca > Decapoda > Nephropidae > Homarus > Homarus americanus. Next base: position 22,766 of record NW_024750201.1, on the reverse strand, counting down.
TTATTCTCGAGCACGATGATATTTGGTAACTTGTTCCACTTTATCCACTACTCTTGTTTTCAAACCAGTGTTTACAAATTTCACACCAAAATCTAAATTGTCTAATTTAAATCCATTGTTACGAAGCCCGCCCCTGGTTGATAGTTTGAGTACCTTTTGTACGTCCCCTTTATAACCCTGACTTCCATTTATACAATTTCATCATGTCGCCCTCACTCTACGCCTCTCGAGGGAGTGCAAATTAAGATGTTTTAACCTTGTCTCTGTATTCAAGGCCCTAATGCCCGGATTAATTCCTTGTCATTCTCCCTGATTCTTTCCAATGATTCTATATCCATTCTGTACATGTGACCAGAACTGAATCCAGTAATCCAGGTGAGGTCTCAAAGCTAGATATAATTTTAAGATGACCTCGCTTAGTCTTGTAACTAACACTCCTTTCAGAGTGAACCAAGTACTTTATTAGCCTTGTTACGCAGCAAAACACCTTGTTTACTTGGCTTAAGATTCCTACTTATCAATAAGCCTAAATCTCTCACGCAGTTGATCTCCACAATGGCATCGTTGTTCATCTGGTAACTGGTTTCCTGCTTACATCTCCTATACTGAGTACTTTACATTTGTCCATGCTGAATTTCATCCCCCCATTTTTCCTACCATTCGAAAATTTGTCAGATCTTTCCTGTTGTTTTGCAGAGTCCTCATGACAGATTTAATTAAATGTCCTATTTATTGTCATCACCAAATTACTTATGTTGGCTGTCTATGCCGATATTCAGCGTCAAGTTATGTATATACTAAATAATAATGGTTCAAGTACTGAGCCTTGTAAACTCCACTAGTACGTTGTCTAATGTTATTTAGTGCCGTTTATGCTCACTCGCTGTTTCTTGTCCCAGAACCATGCCGTGAATCCATTTGCTGATATTACCTTTGATGCCAAGGCGCTCACGCCTAATTAGTCTTTCGTGGGGACCTTGTCGAAGCTTAAAGTCGAAATACACCACATCATACCAGTTCTCGGCCCATTCGAAAAACTATGAAAAAGAATGTTGGCTAGATTAGTTAGACATGAACGCCCGCTTGTGAAGCCATGTTGGGAATCATTGATCAACTTGTGCTTTCTCCAGGTGAAGTTTCTGAATAGAGTTTGGAAATATTGGAATTTAGCACTTACCTGAATTGATGTTATACTGATTAAGGGTAGTTAGAGGATGCGATCTAATTCTCTCTTGAAAATCGGTAATACATTCGCTATCCTCCAGATTCTGGTACTACACCTGCTTTTAATGACATATTAAAACAATCCTTGCTATGGGCACATTGTTTTCCCTCATTCCATTAATACTCTGGCAAATATCTCATCGGACCAGGTGACTTATTAGGCTTCAGTTTGTCTATTTGCTTATTAACATCGTTACTAGTCACTACTATCTCTCATAATTTGTTATCTCCTGACTAGAGTCGGTGCCTCTGGCATCATGTTTAAATTTTTTATGGTGGAAAAACTGTTTTGAAAAATATTTAAATTCAGATGATGTTTTGCCTCCGTCAAGCATTGTTAGTTTACGTGATCTGAACGTATTGGTCCAATCTTATCTCGTGTTTTAGTTTGATACATTTGGTAGAATCCTTTGGGGTTTGTTTTCGCCTCCCCTGCTACCTTCAGTTCATAGTTCCTCTTGGCCTTTCTTATCTCGGTCTTAACCCTACCGGCCAATACCTTATAATATTCCCGGAGGTAAAATTCGCCACGACTTATCCTTTTACCTATAGCCTTCCTTTGGCCAATAATGTTCTTTAAATAATAATTTATCCATTTAGGGTCATTGTTGTCTGATCTGAGTTTTTTGTATGGCATGTTCTGCCTTTGTGCATTAAGTAACTCGTTATTTAAATTGTCGTGGAACTCGGCAATCTCAGATCTCGTTATCAGGTCTGAGTCATCTGTCAGGTTCACATCCAAGCTAGACACCCCCTCTCTCAGCTGCCTCTTTAAACTATCAAAGTTTGCCCTTCTGAAATCTGGGACTTTAATGGCATTTCCTTTACGTCTGACCAGCTGGATGGAGGACGTGAGCCATGATGGACCACATTAATGTACTGATGTTGTTGATGTATAATAAAAAGATATAAATCCCCTGACTTGTGAAGTAGGCGCATTTTTTGTGTATGCTATAACGAACGGATCCTACTACGAATATTCCTATAACGAACGGTTTTACCTATAAAATTGAGAATGCTATAACGAACGCAATTCCTACAACGAACGCGGATGAATACAGGACTATTTCGCCTGGCGCATGAATATTGTTGTACCGTGACCCACAACAAGAGCGTCAGGCGCCATCTTTGTCTCATTGTGTAGCCAGTGCACCACTGTTATTGTTGAAATTTCGTCTTTTGATGTGGAAATTCGCGTTATTTGTATAACTATTTTGTTATACAAGTATACAATTGTAACAATGAATCGTCCAAAGCGAGTGAGAAAACTAATAACCCTTGAAACTAAGAAAGAAATTATAAAAAACGTGAGAATGGAAGAAGCATTGCGAAACTTAGTGATGTATGGGATGGCTAAATCGACTATATGTACGATTTTGAAGAATAAAGAGGAGTTAAAAACTGTGCAAGTGGCTAAGGGAATCTTTAGACTTAGCAAAGCAAGGTGTAATGTGATTGAAGAGATGGAAAATTTACTCTTAGTGTGGATAAAGGAGAAAGAAATGGCAGGTGGTAACATTAGTGAAGCTATAATTTGTGAGAAGGCTAAACAATTGTTTGAGGACCTTAAAGCCAAGACTCCCAGTGGAAGTGACAGTGCTGTGCCAGTGTTTAGGGGTACCTGCATGCTGAATAACACTAAGGTAAGATAAAGTACCGTATTTTTTACATTTTCCACAGAATTTTTTCAGTGTTAAGTGGTTGTATTTGGGGGCCTGGAACGGATTAATCCTATAACGAACAAATGCTATAACGAACGAGGTTCTGGAACCAATTACGTTCGTTATAGCATACCCCACTCTGATTTTTTTTAACATGTACTACAAAGAATAATTTTGTTTTAAGAAACATTAGTCACTTTTTCTATGAGTTCATTTGATCAATGTTTTGCACTACGAAACACAATGTTGTAGCCATATTACTGACTGGAATGAATTATTATTTTGACATGGGCTGGTAAGGCGATGTAGCACCTGTTGTTTTTAGAATGTGATTTGAAAGTTTGTCTCGGATTCAATGCTAGATATGAAGGATAATTTCATTCTAAGTTCACTTACTGTGTGTTTTTTTTTTGCTCCTGGCATAGAAGCTTTGATCTTGGTGGGAGGTATAGTGAGCTTTGTCAGATCATACTAGGCCAATAGAAAAAATCATACATCTATGAGATTATTTTTTGTGAATGTGAAACTGTATTATCGCCTCAAGGTCTATCTGAGATACTACACTTGATATTACTGTCTATATGTGTCATCAGTTCTCTGTGATGGAAGCTTTGGTCTTGGCGGGAGGTGTAATGATTGATTATCAGACCATAGCTTACAGCCCAGAGAATTGCAAAACATATAACAGCGAGTACACTATAGACCTCATGATACCCCAGCATACCGGGTCGACAAACCCACAACCACACCTAACCAAGACACACCTGGGCATGACCATGTACCTGGCTGTCCAGATCTAAGCAGTTTAGTGTTAATTGGCAGAGGTCAAAACGCCGGCTGTTCCTCCCCCATATAAAGGCCCTGCAGTCCCGTCCACGGCCCTATTCTGGTCATACTTATTCTCATCCTGGTTGCTGTCATCTCTCTCCTGCTCGGGTCGTCATTCTGTTCACTCACACAGAGTCACGCTCGTCCCCTCTCCAGGTCGGGAGGGAGACGCCGGCGTCACCAGCTAAGCAGAGTCCCTCATATGAGACTGCCCAGCAGCACCCACTGGGCCTCCGACAGGTTTCACGTGAGTCATTGTCAGAGCGATCCCTAGGGTGGGTTACCCACTGTGGGAAGTGTATTCATTTCATGTTTGTGTCCGAGAGTCAGTGTCGAGTAACGTAAACATAATGTGCTAGTAACCCCGATATAATATTGATATTAATGTGTCCATGTCATTGAGTGAATTATCAAATAGTTGTATCGAAGTGGTGTTTGAGAAGTTGTCCCTTAAGAACGTAACTGTATTGACAGATGAGATAAGATCAGTGTATTGACAGTGTAAATAACTAACCGGCCACGCTACCAAGCTTCCTGTCTTTACATCCTCCTACTATAAATATTCTACTTATATGTAATATCCTCTTCTGGTGAGTTTTGTCTTACTATAGATATTATCGTTGCAATGATATAGTACAGTTTTTACCATCACGACATGATCTTGCCCATGGCTGTTTTTATGTTGTACTTCAACACTTACTAGATTACTGTACATATATCAAATACTCTATACTATAAATAAGTGTTTATACTTATAAAAAAAAATATATATATAAAATATATTTAAAAACAAATAAACAAAATATGTGATAAAAGTAGAAACATTCTTAAATGTATTTACTAACACTACTGTATGTTACATGTTGTAATCCAGATGTTATACTATTCAATATTCCCTGAGATAAATGTACAGCAAATATTGAGAGGTGACACTAAGATGGTTCAGGCCCCCACTTGGTTAAGCCATATCAATATTGTTTTTGTTTCTCACATTGTATTTTTCTGGCTAATTAAACTGTTTCAATATCAACTTACCTATCGAAGAACAAAACAGAGCACCGTATTTCGTCTCTCGTGTCATTCTGTTGGTTTGAAAGGCGAGGATGGCAAACAGCTGGGAAATGATCATGCTCATCATACACGAGGCTTGGAGTCTTGGCCTCCTCATCCTGGGGTTGATAGCATAGAGAACGAGGCAGCAAGTAAGACACACGCACGATACTACCGTCATGTAGAGTTGCAGCGATGATATCCACTCACAGGTGGGGTCCTCAACCTCAAAGCACACGTGCAAAATATCTTTCATATTTTCGTCATTGATACAGTACTGGTTTGTGTTATAGATTTCGTTGTCTATAGATACAGATCCATCATCTAAAAGGTTAAAGTGCTCTCCCCATATTATTGTTTGATTACAATCTGGTTTTCCAAAAATTACTTTATGGTTTACTGTTTTGCCTGAAGCGAATTTAGGCTCCCAAAGTTGTGTTGATTCTTCACCTTTGCAACATTTCCTTATGCAAGAAACATTGTCACAAACACTCTTCGTGAAAGAGAAATCTTCAGTACAGTAGTTGATGGTGTGCTCTAATGGCTTCTGTTCATCCTCTGGTGAATTCATCTTCATGGCTTCCACATCTATACAGAAGTTTATGGTCGTTGAGAATCTGCAGAAAGCGTCGGGCATAAGCAGATATGGCTTATAATCATTTGCAGTAATCACCAACTCTGCAGCAGCTACACGCGCTATTATTTCAGTATCATCACAAGTCAGGTTGACATTTTCTTTAGAAATGTTTTCAACTTTCTGCAACTGATGATTAACAAACTCATACACGATTGACAGGGAGGCACGACTCATATTAACTGTCATATCATCCTCACGGTTATTGCAGTGTGGGATACGTGGTACAGTGACCTTTCCTGTGAATTGTACCATCTCTGGGGAGGCGCCAGCGACACTCATCATCTCTGTGGAGGCGCCAGTGACACTCACCATCTCTGGGGAGGCAGAAAAAGCCAAGTGTCCAGAAGAGGCTCTACTCAGAGCCATTATGCCCAGCACAAAAAACAACCGTGCAGTAATTATCTTCCCAAACATTTCGTCTTCAAGATGGTGGTATGGGTAATTCCCTGACAACTAGAGGCGATAACAATCCTTCTATGTAAAAATTGTCAGGTTGTTAGTTGTTTTGTTATTACCGCCACCAACAACTATACTCATCACACAGGGAAGGTGACCAGCTCACACTTTGGATCTGTGGAATAAAAAATAGATTGCTAGTTATCATACTGCAGGACCCTTCTCTTACCCTTATATTTATCATCCTGCCCCCTCATACTTATCCTCCTATCCTTTCATATGTATCCACCTGTCCCCTCACACTTATCCTCCTACCCTTTCATACTTATCCTTCTCTCCCCCATACTTATCATCCTGTTCCCCTCATACTTATCCTCCTGCCTCCTCATACTTATCCTTTTCTCCCCCATACTTATCATCATGTTCCCCTCATACTTATCCACCTGCCACCCTCATACTTATCCTCCTGCCCCCCTCATACTTATCCTCCTGTTCCCCTTATTCTTATCCTCCTGCCTCCTCATACTTATCATCCTATCCCTCATACTTATCCTTCTCTCCCCCATACTTATCCTCCTGTTCCGCTCATACTTATCCTCCAGTCCCTCTCATACTTATCCTCTTGCCCCTCATACTTATCCTCCTGCCTCCTCATACTTATCATCCTGTCCCCCTGTTGTATTAACCCGTCTCATTGTTGACAGTAATATTATATAAATGTGGGTTAATTACATTTGTCTTGTATAACTCCATCACCCACGGTAACTTTCCATGAGCAGTGAGATGTAATGCAGTGATCATGAGGTCCATTCATGGATCATGTGATCAGTAACTTTCCACTGGAGGGAGCCTTCTGTAAAGAAGCTGCCCAAGCTTTCTTCAGAGCCTGTCCTCCTTCAATACTTCTTTAATTCTCATGAAATAAGGACGTTGAACTAAGCTTAACCAAGATAAGCTCCGCCCTTCCTCTCAGTAGACTTCACTCCACCCTAACGAGAAACAGACCTGTGATAACCAAGCTGTAAAGACAAGCTTGCCGTCTATGTTTCTAAGATCCATAACTCAATTGACATAGTTATGGTGATATCCTTTTTAGAAAGTGTAAATATAAATCTAATATAACAAAAGAAGAAAGGGAACATATTGGGTACTACTACAAAAAATTCAAAAAACTTTTATCTATATTTTAGTTCGTCTAGAATATAATGTAACAGCTTCACAAGTGCCTGGTACAAGTGGTGACAACCCAGGAAGGTTGGTACATATAGGACAGCTTCACAAGTGACTGGTACAAGTGGTAACAACCCAGGAAGGTTGGTACATATATGACAGCTTCACAAGTAATTGGTACAAGTGGTGACAACCCAGGAAGGTTGGTACATATAGGACAGCTTCACAAGTGACTGGTACAAGTGGTAACTTGGTACATATATGACAGCTTCAGTGGTACAAGTGGTGACAACCCAGGAAGGTTGGTACATATATGGCTTCACAAGTGACTGGTACAAGTGGGGACAACCCAGGAAGGTTGGTACATATATGACAGCTTCACAAGTGACTGGTACAAGTGGTGACAACCCACAAAGGTTGGTACATATATGACAGCTTCACAGGTGACTGGTACAAGTGGTGACAGGACCAGCTTCACAAGTGACTGGTACAAGTGGTGACAACCCAGGAAGGTTGGTACATATATGACAGCTTCACAAGTGACTGGTACAAGTGGTGACAACCCAGGAAGGTTGGTACATATATGACAACATCACAAGTGACTGGTACAAGTGGTGACAACCCAGGAAGGTTGGTACATATATGACAGCTTCACAAGTGACTGATACAAGTGGTGATAACCCAGGAAGGTTGATACATATATGACAGCTTCACAAATGACTGGTACAAGTGGTGACAACCCACGAAGGTTGGTACATATATGACAGCTTCACAAGTGACTGGTACAAGTGGTGACAACCCAGGAAGGTTGGTACATATATGACAATTTCACAGGTGACTGGTACAGCTGGTGACAACCCAGGAAGGTTGGTACATATATGACAGCTTCACAAGTGACTGGTACAAGTGGTGACAACCCAGGAAGGTTGGGACATATATGACAGCTTCACAAGTGACTGGAACAAGTGGTGACAACCCACGAAGGTTGGTACATATATGACAGCTTCACAAGTGACTGGAACAAGTGGTGACAACCCACGAAGGTTGGTACATATATGACAGCTTCACAAGTGACTGATACAAGTGGTGACAACCCACGAAGGTTGGTACATATATGACAGCTTCACAAGTGACTGGTATAAGTAGTGATAACCCAGGAAGGTTAGTACATATATGGCAGCTTCACAAGTGACTGGAACAAGTGGTGACAACCCAGGAAGGTTGGTACATATATGACAGCTTCACAAGTGACTGGTACAAGTGGTGACAACCCAGGAAGGTTGGGACATATATGACAGCTTCACAAGTGACTGGAACAAGTGGTGACAACCCAGAAGGTTGGTACATATATGACAGTTTCACAGGTGACTGGTACAAGTGGTGACAACCCAGGAAGGTTCGTGCCATATATATGGCAGCTTGGCCAAGAGATCATGGCTATGGCACCACCCAGGAAGGTTGGTACATCTATGACAGCTTCACAAGTGACTGGTACAAGTGGTGACAACCCAGGCTGTTGGTACATCTATGACAGCTTCCATAAGTGACTGGTACAAAGTGGTGACAACCTGTGAAGGTTGGTACATATATGACAGCTTCACAAGTGACTGGTACAAGTGGTGATAACCCAGGAAGGTTGGTACATATATGACAGCTTCACAAGTGACTGGTACAAGTGATGACAACCCAGGAAGGTTGGTACATATATGACAGCTTCACAAGTGACTGGTACAAGTGGTGACAACCCACAAAGGTTGGTACATATATGGCAGCTTCACAAGTGACTGGTACAAGTGATGACAACCCAGGAAGGTTGGTACATATATGACAGCTTCACAAGTGACTGGTACAAGTGGTGACAACCCAGGAAGGTTGGTACATATATGAAAGCTTCACACGTGACTGATACAAGTGGTGACAACCCACGAAGGTTGGTACATATATGACAGCTTCACAAGTGACTGGTACAAGTGGTGACAACCCAGGAAGGTTGGTACATATATGACAGCTTCACAAGTGACTGGTACAAGTGGTGACAACCTACAAAGGTTGGTACATATATGGCAGCTTCACAGGTGACTGGTACAAGTGGTGACAACCCAGGAAGGTTGGTACATACATGACAGCTTCACAAGTGACTGGTATAAGTAGTGATAACCCAGGAAGGTTAGTACATATATGGCAGCTTCACAAGTGACTGGTACAAGTGGTGACAACCCAGGAAGGTTGGTACATATATGAAAGCTTCACACGTGACTGATACAAGTGGTGACGACCCAGGAAGGTTGGTACATATATGACAGCTTCACAAGTGACTGGTACAAGTGGTGACAACCCAGGAAGGTTCGTACATATATGACAGCTTCACAAGTGACTGGTACAAGTGATGACAACCCAGGAAGGTTGGTACATATATGACAGCTTCACAAGTGACTGGTACAAGTGGTGACAACCAGGAAGGTTGGTGCTATATGGCAGCTTCACAAGTGACTGGTACAAGTGGTAACAACCCAGGAAGGCTGGTACATATATGACAGCTTCACAAGTGACTGGTACAAGTGGTGACGACCCACGAAGGTTGGTACATATATGACAGTTTCACAAGTGACTGGTACAAGTGGTGACGACCCACGAAGGTTGGTACATATATGACAGCTTCACAAGTGACTGGTACAAGTGGTGACAACCCAGGAAGGTTGGTACATATAAGACAGCTTCAAAAGTGACTGGTACAAGTGGTGACAACCCACAAAGGTTGGTACATATATGACAACTTCACAAGTGACTGGTACAAGTGGTGACAACCCAGGAAGGTTGGTACATATATGACAACTTCACAAGTGACTGGTACAAGTGGTGACAACCCACAAAGGTTGGTACATATAAGACAACTTCACAAGTGACTGGTACAAGTGGTGACAACCCACAAAGGTTGGTACATATATGACAACTTCACAAGTGACTGGTACAAGTGGTGACGACCCAGGAAGGTTGGTACATATAAGACAGCTTCACAAGTGACTGGTACAAGTGGTGACAACCCACAAAGGTTGGTACATATAAGACAACTTCACAAGTGACTGGTACAAGTGGTGACAACCCACAAAGGTTGGTACATATAAGACAGCTTCAAAAGTGACTGGTACAAGTGGTGACAACCCAGGAAGGTTGGTACATACATGACAGCTTCACAAGTGACTGGTACAAGTGGTGACAACCCACAAAGGTTGGTACATATATGACAACTTCACAAGTGACTGGTACAAGTGGTGACAACCCACAAAGGTTGGTACATATAAGACAGCTTCAAAAGTGACTGGTACAAGTGGTGACGACCCAGGAAGGTTGGTACATATATGACAACTTCACAAGTGACTGGTACAAGTGGTGACAACCCACAAAGGTTGGTACATATATGACAACTTCACAAGTGACTGGAACAAGTGGTGACAACCCACGAAAGGTTGGTACATATATGACAGCTTCTGAAGTGACTGGTACAAGTGGTGACAACCCACGAAGGTTGGTACATATGTGAGCAACTACAAGTGGCTGGTACAAGTGTTGACAACCCAGGAAAGGTTGGTACATATATGACAGCTTCTGAAGTGACTGGTGCAAGTGGTGACAGCTTAAGGGTAGTACATATGAGCCAGCTTCTGAAGTGACTGGTACAAGTGGTGAAATCAGGAAGGTTAGTGCATATGTGACGACTACTGGTGACTGGTACAAGTGGGTACAGAAAAATCCAAGGAAGGTTGTTGCATATGTTGGCTTCACAGAAGTGATTAGTACAAAGTGGTGCGACAACTTGGGAAGGTTAGTACATATATGTGGCAACTTCACAGTGACTGGTACTAAGTGGTGACAACCAGGAAGGTTGAATACATATGGCAGCTTCCCCAAGTGACTGGTACAAGTGGTGACAACCCAGGAAGGTTGGTATATATGACAGCTTCACAAGTGAGCTGGTACAAGTGGTGAAAATCCAGGAAGGTTGGTACATATATGAGCAGCTTCTGAAATTGATTGGGTACAAGTAAATGAAATAATCCAGGGAAGGTTAGTACATATATGACAGCTTCTGAAATTGACTGGTACAAGTGGTAACAACCCAGGAAGGTTGGTACATATCTGACAACTTCACAAAAGTGAGTTGGTACAAGTGGTGACAACCCAGGAAGGATGAGGCCACATACTCTGCATGTAACACTCCCTAAGTGGCTGGTACAAGTGGTGACAACTTGGAAGGTTGGTACATATATGACAACTTCACAAGTGACTGCAGGCCTGAGTGGTGACAGCCCAGGAAGGTTGAGGCCACATGCCATGACAACTTCTACCAAGTGACTGAGGCCACAAGTGGTGACAACCCAGGAAGGTTGAGGTACATATGACAACTACAGAGTGGCTGGTACAAGTGAGTGACAACCCAGGAAGGTTGGTACATATGTGACAGCTTCACAAGTGACTGGTACAAGTGGTGACCTTGGAGGTTGAGGCCACATATATGACAGCTTCTGGTGACTGGGCCTGAGTGGTGACAACCCAGGAGGTTGGTACATATATGACAACTTCTGAAGTGACTGGTACAAATTGGTGAAAATCAGGAAGGTTGGTACATATATGAGCAACTTCACAAGTGACTGGTACAAGTGCTGGTGACAACCCAGGAAGAGTTATTTTATATGACAACTTCACAAGTGACTGGTACAAAGTGGTGACAACCCAGGAAGGTTGGTGCACATATATGACAACTTCACTGAGTGACTGGCCTGAAGTGGTAACAACCCAGGAAGGTTGGTACGCATATGACAGCTTCTGAAGTGACTGGTACAAGTGGTGACAACCCAGGAAGGTTAGGTACATATATGACAACTTCTAAAATTGACTGGTACAAGTGGTGACAACCCAGGAAGGTTGTTACATATGGCAGCTTCTGAAGTGACTGAGCACAAGTGGTGACAACCCAGGAAGATTTGGTACATGACAACTTCTGCAAGTGACTGGTACAAGTGGTGAAAATCCAGAAGGTTGGTACATATAGGAACAGCTTCACAAGTGACTGGTACAAGTGGTGACAACCCAGGAAGGGTTGTTATATGACAACTTCCTGCAAGTGACTGGTACAAGTGGTGAAAATCAGGAAGGTTGAAGCACATATATGACAGCTTCTGAAGTGACTGTTACAGAGTAGTAACAACAGGAAGGTTGGTACATATGACAACTTCACAAGTGATTGGTACAAGTGGTGACAACCAGGAAGGGTTAGTACATATATGACAACTTCTAGTGAGCTGGGCCTGAAGTGAGGTGACGACCCGGAAGGGTTGGTACATATATGACAACTTCACAAGTGACTGGTACAGAGTGGTGACAACCCAGGAAAGTTGGTACATATATATGGCTTCTGAAGTGACTGGTACAGAGTGGTGACAACCCAGGAAGGTTGGTACATATATGGCAACTTCATAGGTGACTGGTACAAAGTGAGCAACCCAGGAGGTTAAAATATGCTCTGCAGCAGCTTCACACGTGACTGGTACAAGTGGTGACAGCCCACAGGTTGGTGTACATATATGAGGCAACTACTGAGTGACTGGTACAAGTGGTGACAACCCACGAAGGTTGGTACATATATGACAGCTTCTGGTGGCTAGGTACAAAGTGGTGACAACCCAGGAGGTTGGTACATATGAGCAGCTTCTGAAGTGACTGGGCCTGAAGTGGTGACAACCCAGGAAGGGATTGGTACATATATGACCAACACTACAAGTGACTGGTACAAGTGGTGACAACCTTACGAGTTGATACATATATGATGAGCACATGTGACTGATACAAGTGGTGATAACCCAGGAAGGTTGGTACACCATGACGGATTCACAAATGACTGGTGCAGTGGTGACAACCCACGAAGGTTGGTACATATATGACAATTTCTGAGGTGACTGGTACAAGTGGTGACAACCCAGGAAGGTTGGTACATATATCACAACTCAAGAGTGACTGGTACAAATGGTGACAACCCAGGAAGCTTGGTACATATATGACAACTTCACAGAAGTGACTGGTACAAGTGGTGACAACGGAAGGTTGAGGTACATAAATGACAACTTCTGAAGTGACTGGTACAAGTGAAGGTGACGACCCAGGAAGGGTTGGTACATGACAGCTTCTGAAAGTGGCCTGTGGTACAAGTGGTGACAACCCAGGAAGGTTGGTACATATATGACAACTTCCACCGTGGCTACTTCGTGGTGACAACCCCACGAAGGTTGGTACCGCCGACGGCTTCACATGTGACTGATACAAAGTGGTGACAAGCAGGAGGTTGGTATATATGACCAGCTTCACAAGTGACTGGTACAGAGTGAACAGCCCAGGAAGGTTGGTACATATACCAGCCAGTTTCACGGTGACTGTGGTACAAGTGGTGACAACCCAGGAAGGTTGAGGCACATATATGGCAACTTCTGAAGTGACTGGTACAAAGTGGTGACAACCCAGGAAGGTTGAGCCCGGCATCTATGACAACTTCTGAAGTGACTGGTACAAGTGGTGACAACCCAGGAAGGTTGAGCCCATCTATGACAGCTTCACAAGTGACTGGTACAGAGTGGGTGACAACCCAGGAAGGTTGGTACATATATGACAGCTTCTGAGGGACTGGGCCCCGCAAGTGGTGACAACCCAGGAGTGACCACACATAAATGACTAACTTCTGAAGTAGAAGCTGGTACAAGTGGTGACGACTTAGGAAGGTTGGGCCCATCTATGACAGCTTCTGATGACTGGTACAAATGGTGACAACCCAGGAAGGTTGAGCCACATATGACAACTTCACAAGTAACTGGTAAAAAGTGGTGACAACCCAAGAAGGTTGAGCCACATATATGACAGCTTCCCCGTGAGCTGGAACCGTGGTAAAAGCTAACCACGAAGGTTGATACATATGTGGCAACTTCTGAAGTGACTGGTACAAGTGAGTGACAACCCTGAAGGTTGATACATATATGACAACTTCTTTTTGCAGTGACTAGGTACAAAGTGGTATAACCTGGAAGGTTGGTACATATATGACAGCTTCACAAGTGACTGGTACAAGGCTGGGTGACAACCCAGGAAGGGATTCATTACACCTGCATGGCCCGGCTTCTGAAGTGACAATTTTTCAAGTGGTGACAACCCACGAGAGGTTAGTACACCTGACGGCTGCAAGTGACTGTGGTACAAAGTGGTGACAACCAGGAAGATTGGGCCACTCCTGAGCAATTTCACAAGTGACTGGTACAAGTGGTGACAACCCAGGAAGGTTGGTACATATATAAGCAACTGCAAGTGACTAAAAAAGGTACAAATTAAGGTGACAGGAAGGTTGGTACATATGTAATGACTACCAAATTGACTGTATTTCAGTGGTGGCAACCCAAGGAAGGTTGGGACATATGACCAGCTTCCCCAATTGACTGGTACAAAGTGGTGACAACTAGGAAGGTTAGCGGGTACAAATATATGACAACTTCTGAAGTGACTGTGGTACAAAGTGGTGACAACCCCACAGAAGGTTGAGCCACATGTCTGTGACAGCTTCACATGTGACTGATACAAATGGTGATAACTTGGGAAGGTTGGTACATATATGACAGCTTCACAAGTGACTGGTACAAGTAGGTGACAACTTGGGAAGGATTTGGTACTATATGAGCAAGTTTCACAGGGGTGACTCAGGCACAAGTGGGCCAGCAGGAAGGGTTCTGTTACATATGTGGCAGCTTCTGGCTGACTGTACAGTGGTGACCACCCAGGAAGGTTGGTACATCTGTGACAGCTTCACAAGTGACTGGTACAAGTGCTGACAACCCGGGAAGGTTGGTACATCTATGAGCAGCTTCACCAAGTGACTGGTACAGAGTGAAGTGACAACCCAGGAAGGTTAGTACATATGAGCTAGCTTCTGAAATTGACTGGTACAAGTGGTGACAACCCAGGAAGGTTGTACATATATGACAACTTCACCAAGTGGCTAAGTACAAAAAAGTGTTGACAACCCAGGAAGGTTGGTACATCTATGACAACTTCACAGAAGTGACTGGTACAGAGTGGTGACAACCCAAGGAAGGGTTGGTACATATATGAGCAACCTACAGTAACTTCGTAAAAATTGGTGACAACCCAGGAAAGTTGGTACATATGACATATTTACAAGTGACTGGAACAAAGTGGTGACAACCACGAAGGTTGGTACCTATGACAACTTCTGAAGTGAAGGCTGGTACAAGTGTGGTGATAACCCGAAGGTTGGTACATATGACAACTTCACAAGTGACTGGTACAAGTGGTGACAACCAGGAAGTTGGTTTAATACTCTCTGACAGCTTCTAGTGACGCTGGTACAAGTGAGGTGACAACCCAGGAAGGGTTCAGTACATATATGGCAACTTCACAAGTGACTGGCTGAAGTGGTGACAACCCACTGAAGATTGGTACATATATGACAGCTTCTAGAGTGACTGGTACAGTGGAACAACCCAGGAAGGTTGGTACATATATGACAATTTCACAAGTGACTGAAAGGCCACCAAGTGGTGACAACCCGGAAAGGTTGATACATATATGACAACTTCCTGGTGACTGGTACAAGTGGTGACAACCCAGGAAGGGTTGGTACATATATGACAGCTCACAAGTGACTGGTACAAGTGGTGACAACCCAGGAGGGTTGGGACATATATGACAACTTCTAGGTGACTGGTACAGAGTGGTGAGCAACCCAGGAAGGTTGGTACATATGAGCAACTTCACAAGTGACTGGTACAGAGTGTAGACAAACCCACAGTTGGTACATATATGAGCAACCCCTACATGTGACTGATACAAGTGGTGATAACAGGAAGGTTGGTATTTTATATGTAGCCTTCACAAATGGCTAGTACAAATGGTAAACCCCGAAGGTTTAGTACCTCTCTGGCAATTCACAGGTGACTGGTACAAGTGAAAGGTGACAGCCCAAGGAAGCTTGGTACATATATGACAACTTCACAAGTGACTGGTACAGTGTTGACAACCCAGGAAGGTTGGTACATATGTGACAGCTTCACAAGTGACTGCTTGCAAGTGGTGACCCAGCCCACAAGGTTGGTACATATATGGCAGCAGCTTCACGGTGACTGGTACAAAGTGGTGACAATCCAGGAAAGGTTGGTATTACATATATGGCAGCTTCACAAGTGACTGGTATAAGTAGTGATAACTTGGAAGGTTGGTACATATAAGCTTCACACACGTGACTGGTACAAGTGGTGACGACCCAGGAAGGTTGGTACATATATAACAACTTCACAAGTGACTGAGGCCTGAAGTGGTGGCAACCCAGTGAGTTGGTACATACTCATGACAGCTTCTGTTGACTGGAACAAGTGGTGACATCCCAGGAAGGCTGGTGCCAACCAGCTTCACCGTGGCTGGTACAAGAGTGGTGACAACCATGGAAGGTTGAGCCACATATGTGACAGCTTCTGAAGTAGCTAAGCACAAGTGGTGACAACCCACAAGGTTAGTACATATATGACAACTACAAGTATTTGGTACCAGTGTAGGTGACAGCAGGAAGGTTCATTTACCTCCTAACCCCAAGTGACTGGTACAAAGTGGTGACTGACAGGAAGGTTGAGCCACATCTCTGTGACAACTTCACAAGTGACTGGTACAAGTGGTGACAGCAGGAAGGTTAATGCATCTATGACCCAACTTCTGAAGTGACTGGTACAATGGTGACAACCCAGGAGGATTGGTGCACCATCATGAGCAACTACAGGGACTGGTACAGAGTGGTGACAACCCAGGAAGGTTGAGGCCTAAATGACAACCTACCAAGTGACTGGTACAAGGTGGTGACGACCCAGGAAGGGTTGAGGTACATCTATGAGCAACTTCACAAGTGACTGGTACAAAGTGGTGACAACCCAGGAAGGTTAGTACATATATGACAACTACTAGTAACTGGTAAAAGTGGTGACAACTTGGGAAGGTTGAGCGTACATATATGACAACTTCACAAGTGACTGGAACAAGTGGTGACAACCCACGAAGGTTGGTCCACATATATGACAGCTTCACCAAGTGACTGGTACAAGTGGTGACAGCCCAGGAAGGTTGGTACATATATGACAGCTTCACAAGTGACTGGTACCCAAATTGGTGACAACCCAGGAAGGTTGGTACATATACTTGACCAGCTTCTGGTGAAGCTGGTACAAGTGGTGACAGCCCAGGAAGGTTCGTACATATGGCAGCTTCACAAGTGACTGAGGTACAGAGTGGGGCGACAACCCACGAGGTTGGTACCTCCATCTGTAACTACAAGTGACTAGTACAAGTGGTGACAATCAGGAAGAGTTGGTACCTGCTATGACAACTTCACAAGTGACTGGTACAAGTGGTGACCTTGGAAGAGTTGGTACATATATGAGCAACTACAAAGTAGCTAGGCACAAGTGGTACGGCTTCTTGTGGGACATATATGACAGCTTCTGAATTGACTGGGCTAGTGGTGACAACCCAGGAAGGTTGTACAAATATGACAACTTCACAAGTGACTGGTACAAGTGGTGACAACCCACGAAGGTTGATACATATATGACAGCTTCACATGTGAGCTAGAAATTACAAGTGGTGATAACTTGGGAAGGGTTGGTACATATATGACGACTTCACCAAGTGACTGGTACAAGTGAGTGACAACCCAGGAAGGGTTGAGTACATATATGACAGTTTCTGAGTGACTGGTACAAGTGGTGACAACAGGAAGGTTCGTACATATATGGCAGCTTCACAGAGACTGGTACAGAGTGGTGACCACCCAGGAGGTTGAGCCACATCTATGAGCAACTTCTGGTGACTGGTACAAGTGGTGACAGCAGGAAGGTTGGTACATCTATGACAGCTTCTGAAGTGGCTAGTGCAAGTGGTGACAACCAGGAAGGTTGTGCATATATGACAGCTTCTAGTGACTGGTACAAGTGGTGACAGCCCAGGAAAGTTGGTACATATATATGACAATTTCTAGAAGTGACTAGTACAAGTGTTGACAACCCAGGAAGGTTGAGGTACATCTGAAAGCAGCTTCACAAGTGACTGGTACAAGTGGTGACAACCCAGGAAGGTTGAGGCCATATATGACAACTTCACAAGTAACTTCAGTAAAAAGTGGTGACAACCAGGAAGGTTGAGTACCATATGACATATTTACCACAAGTGACTGGAACAAGTGGTGACAACCCACGGTTAGTACCTCTCTGTAGCTTCACCGTGGCTAGTACAAGTGGTGACAACCCTGAGGTTAAAATTACCTCTCT
Source organism: Homarus americanus (assembly GCF_018991925.1). Classification (NCBI taxonomy): domain Eukaryota; kingdom Metazoa; phylum Arthropoda; class Malacostraca; order Decapoda; family Nephropidae; genus Homarus; species Homarus americanus. The sequence goes on along the minus strand of NW_024750201.1, from coordinate 4,443 downwards.
GAACCAGCTTCTGCAAGTGACTGGTACAAAGTGGTGACAACCCAGGAAGGTTGGTACATATGACAGCTTCACAAGTGACTGGTGCCTGAGTGGTGACAACCCAGGAAGGGTTCAAACACATATATGGCAACTACAAGTGACTGTGCAAGTGGTGACAACCAGGGATTAGTACCTCCTCTGGCCAAACTTCTATTGACTTCAGGCCTGAGTGGTGACAACCCAGAAGGTTGGTACATATGACAATTTCACAGTGACGCTGGTACAAGTGGTGACAACCCAGGAGGTTAGGTACCTGCTCTGACAGCTTCTGAGAGTGACTGGTACAGAGTGGTGACAACCCAGGAAGGTTGGTACATAACCTGAGCAACTTCACAAGTGACTGGTACAGTGGTATTTGACAACAGGAAGGGTTGGGACATATATGACCAACTTACAAGTAGTGACTGGTACAAGTGGTAGCAACCCAGGAAGGTTAATTTGCCTGTGACAACTTCACCAAGTGACTGGTACAAGTGGTGACAGCCACGAAGGTTGAGGCCACATATATGACAGCTTCACATACTGGCCCCAAACCACAAGTGGGTGATAACCCAGGAAGGTTGGTACATATATGACAACTACAAATGACTGGTACAAGTGGTGACACAACCCACGAAGGTTGGTACATATCGCCGAGCAATTTCTGGGTGGCTGGTACAAAGTGGTGACAACGGAAGCTTGTTTTTATATATGACAACTTCTGAAATTGACTGGTACAAGTGGTGACAACCCAGGAGGAAGGTTGGGTACCTCTCTCAGCAACTTCTGAAATTGACTGGTACTGCAAGTGGTGACAACCCTAGGGTTGGTACATATGGCAGCTTCTGCATTTGGCTAAAATTTTCGTGTGACAATCCAGGAAGGTTGAATGCATATATGTGGCAGCTTCACAGTGACTGGTATAAAGTAGTGACTTAGAGAGGTTGTTGCATATGAAAGCTTCTACGTGACTGGTACAAGTGGTGGCCCAGAAGGTTGGTACATATGCAAACAACTACAAGTGACTGACTGTGGTACAAGTGGTGTAACCCAATGGGTTAGTACATATACTGACCTTCACAAAGTGACGACTGGAACAAGTGGTGACATCCCAGGAGGCTGGTACATATGTGAGCAACTTCACAGTGACTGGGCCCGCAAGTGGTGACAACCATGGAAGGTTGGTACATATATGACAGCTTCACAAGTGGCTGGCACAAGTGGTGACAACCCTGAGGTGGTACATATATGACAACTTCTGAAGTGACTGGTACAAGTGGTGACAACCCAGGAAGGATTGGTACATATGTGAGCAACTTCACAAGTGACTGGTACAAAGTGGTGACAACCCAGGAAGGTTGAGGTACATGTTAACTTCACAAGTGACTGGTACAAGTGGTGACAACCCAGGAAGGTTGGTACATATATGACAACTTCTGAAAGTGACTGGCTGAAATTGAAATTTGACAACCCAGGAAGGTTGGGCCACACATGTATATGACTTAGCTTCACAAGTGACTGAGCCACCAAGTGGGTGACAACCCAGGAAGGTTGGTACATATATGACAGCCCTACAGTAAGCTACGTTGCAAGTGGTGACAACCCACGAGTTGGTACATATATGACAGTTTCACAGGTGACTGGTACAAGTAGTGACAACCCAGGAGGTTGAGGCCACATGTATCCACCAGCTTCACGGTGACTGAGTACAAGTGTGGTGACAACCCGGAAGGGTTAGTACATATATGAGCAACTTCACAAGTGACTGGTACAAGTGATGACAACCCAGGAAGGTTGAATTTTTGTATATGACAACTTCTGAAGTGACTGGTTGCAAGTGGTGACAACTTGGAAGGTTGAGTACATCTATGACAGCTTCTGAAGTGACTGGTACAAGTGGTGACAACCCAGGAAGGTTGGTACATATATGACAACCTAGTAACTGGTAAAGTGGTGACAACCCAGGAAGGTTGGTACATATGAGCAACTACAAGTGACTGTGGTACAAGTGGTGACAACCCGACGGTTGGGACATACTGGCCAAACACCACCCATTGACCCTGGTACAAGTAGTGACAACCCAGGAAGGTTGGTACATATATGACAGCTTCACAGTGACTGGTATAAGTGAAGTGATAACCAGGAAGGTTGGCCTTACGCCCTGCAAAGCTTCACGTGACCTGGTACAAGTAGTGACAACCCAGGAAGGTTGGGTACATATATGAGCAGCTTCACAAGTGAGCTGGTACAAAGTGGTGACGACAGGAAGAGTTGGTATATGTAAGCTTCACACACGTGACTGAGCCACAAAGTGATGACAACCCAGAAGGTTGTACATATAAACTTCACACATTGACTGGTACAAGTGATAAACAACCAGGAAAGGTTAGTACATATAAGCTTCACAAGTAACTGTTAAAGTGGTGACAACCCAGGAAGGTTGGTACACATATATGAAAGCTTCACAAGAAATGGCTGGTACAAGTGATGACAACCCAGGAAGGTTGGTACATATATGAAAGCCTACAAGTGGCTAAGGTACCAAGTGGTGACAACCCGGAAAGTTGGTACATGAAAGCTTCTACAAGTGACTGATACAAGTGGTGACAACCCCACCAGGGATTAATTACCTCTCTTAATGCTTCTAAGTAGCTAGTACAGAGTGGTAACAACCCAGGAAGGTTAGTACATATCATAAGCAGCTTCTACAAGTAGCTGGTATAGTAGTGACAACCCACGACAGTTGGTGCCTGCTCCTGTGACAGCTTCTGCAGTGACTGGTACAAGAAGTGGTGACAACCAGGGAAGGTTGGTACATATATGACAACTTCTACAAGTGACTGGTATAAGTAATCCTTAGGAAAAGGTTGGTACATATATATGACGGCTTCAAAGTGACTTGGTATAAGTAGTGATAACCCAGGAAGGTTGATACATATATGACAACTTCACGTGACTGGTACAAGTGATGACAACCCGGAAGGTTGGTACATATATGACAGCTTCTAAATGACTGGTACAAGTGGTGACGACCCAGGAAGGTTGAGTACATATATGAAAGCTTCACACGTGAGCTAGTACAAGTGACAACCCAGGAAGGTTGAATGATACATATATAGCTTCACGTGACTGGGCCTGAAAGTGGTGACAATCCAGGAAGGTTGGTACATATATGACAGCAGCTTCTGTAGTGACCTGGTACAAGTGATGACAATCAGGAAGGTTGAACACATATATGAAACTTCACAAGTGACTGGTACAAGTGATGACAGCCCAGGAAGGGTTGGTACATATATGAAAACTTCACCAGTGACTGGTACAGAGTGGTGTTTTCAACCGCAGGAAGGATTGAGTACATATGTAAGAAAGCTTCTGAAGTGGCTGGTACAAGTAAAGTAGCTAACAACCCAGGAAGGTTGGTATATATGACAGCTTCTGAGTGACTGGTACAAGTGTTAACAACCCAGGAAGGTTGGTACATATGAAAAGCTTCACAAGTGACTGGTACAAGTGACAGGAAGGTTGGTACATATATGACAACTACCATTGACTGAGTATAAGTAGTGATAACCCAGGAAGGTTGGTACATATATGAAAGCTTCACCAGTGACTAGTCCTGAGTATAGTAACAACCCAGGAAGTTGGTACATATATGAAAGCTTCTCATTGACTGGTACAAGAGTGGTGACAACCCAGGAAGGTTGGCCACATATATGAGCAGCTCAGTGAGCTGAGCCTGAGTGGTGGCTCGCTTGGGAAGGTTGAGTACATATGTAAAGCTTCACAGTGACTGGTACAGTGGTGACAACCCAGGAAGGTTGATTTTTATATATGACAGCTTCTGAAGTGACTGAACAAATGGTGACAACAGGAAGGTTGGTACATATATGACTTGTCACAAGTGACTGGTACAAGTGATGACAACCCAGGAAGGGTTGGTACATATATGACAATGACTACAGAAATTGACTGGGTACAGAGTGGTGACAACCCAGGAAGGTTGGTACATATGAGCAGCTTCTGAAGTGACTGGTACAAGTGGTGACAACCCAGGAAGGTTGGTACATATATGACAGCTTCACCAGTGACTGGTACAAGTGGTGACAACCCAGGAAGGTTGGTACCTATATGAGCAGCTTCACAAGTGACTGGTATAAGTAGTGATAACTAGAAGGGTTGAGGTACATATATGACGAAGCTACCAGTGACTTGGTATAAGTAGTGATAACTTAGGAAGGTTGAGTACATATGAGCGGCTTCACAAGTGACTGGTACAAGTGATGACAACCCAGGAAGGTTGGTACCATGAGCACAGCTTCACCAGTGACGCTGGTATAAGTAGTGATAACAGGAAGGTTGGTACATATATGACGGCTTCTGAAAGCGACTGGTACAAGTGATGACAACCCAGGAAGGTTGGTACAT
>NW_024750200.1:0-22500 GCF_018991925.1 Homarus americanus | reverse complement strand
CATAAAACAGTGTTGGTAACATTCTAGAGGGAGAGGGCTTGCTGCAGGTACTGCGCAACTCTCCTCGACCTTATTGGCTAAGGGAAACATACATGTCATCCGAGTTAGTATGGGATGGGTAAGTTAGGTATTTGTTTTGGGAGGAGTGATAGGGTGTGGTTAGTTAATGGTAGAATGGTTAATTTATATTTTGTGTGGGATTGCTAGTAATGGCTGGGTGTGTTAGGTTTTTATTTTGGGAGGAGTGATAGGGTGTGGTTAGTTAGTGGTAGAATGGTTATTTTTTATTTTGTGTGGGATTGCTAGTAACGGCTGGGTATGTTAGGTTTTTATTTTGGGGGGATTGTTAGGGTCTTTTCTTTCTTTTTTTTCTTTTTTGGGGGAGGGGGGGAGTGTTAGTGCAGATTGAGTGGGTTATTTTTTTTTTTTTTTTTGAGTGGTCTTGAGTTTGAGTTGGTGGCGTGGGGTTTGGAGTGAGGGGGGAGGAGGGAATCGTTGGGTGAGGGTTAAGGAGAGGTTAGGTTTAATTTGGGGGGGAATTTTTTTTTTTTTGGGTGTGGTTATAGGGAAGTTATTAATACAAGGGAGGTGGGAGGGGAGTGTTTGGTCTGTTTAGTATGGAGGGATTTCTGTCTCTGAATCTGCGTGGGAGTATGATGTTGTCGAAATAATCCTGCCATTGAGGGTAAGTAGTGAGGAGTGATTCTATTTGTTTGTCACCTAGTTGTCTCCAGTAGATGTTAAGTGGGGGGACGGAGCTGAGTTCATGTAGATGACTATTTCTGATGAAGGATGACCAGTGTGTGTTATGGATGAATCTTAGTGCTTTGTTTTGTATGACTTGAAGTTTCTTGGCGCTTGATGGTGGTGCTAGCTGGAGTGTGTTAGGTGCATAAGTCAATAGTGGGCGTATGAGGGCTTTGAATAGGTGTGTTTTGGTTTTGATTAATGCGGTTCTGAATCTGTATATATTCCCGAGTGTTTTGTTTGCGATCAAAGCCTTCATATTGGTGTGTAGTGTCTGTTAGGTTCTTTATAATAAGTTCTATATACAGGAGAGAACACAATCACCTGTATAGTTTTGTAGGTTCGGTTTACTGGATAAGAGTATGTACACAAGGGAGAGTAGTGCTCTCCTCAGCTAGGCTCCTTGTCAACTGCTATAGACGACGTATGGCAAGTGAGACATTAGCAGCTTCCATACGTCGCCATGCACATTAATTAAGCATGTGGGATATGGAAATAACATTGCCACACGCTGCTAGCTAGGCTGAATAAATAATACATAAATGGAGCACATACATAATATACATACATAATATATAATCCAGCATACATAATATATATACACCTCCCTCCCCCCTATACGCTCATAGCAAAGTCTTGAGCGGACCTTTTCTTTTGGATCCGTTCTGAGCGTCGAGGGACTTCATCACTGGGAAGGGTATGGGACTTAACACTGGTGGCGGGGCCAGCAGAAGGCATTGTTACGAGGCGGAGAAAACGGCGGTTCCTCCACCACACACGACCACTGGGTAACCGCACCTGGTAGTCCCGTGACCTACCGAGACCCATGACTACGCCTACTTTGTCCCAACGTAGGGAGGTCGGGTCCTGAACACGGACTTGGGTGCCGACACTCAACCTGGGGAGAGAACGGGCGTGGTCGTTGTAGCGGGCGACGACGTCCTGAACACGTTCGGCGGCTCGGCGATCACAATCCTCTGTCTTGGTCTGCCACTCCTTGGAGAAGGATTGAGGGTGAGCAGGGACACAAGAACGAAGGGGGCGTCCATACAAAACCTGGGCAGGGGAGCGTCCGGTGTAGTTGGGTGTGTTGCGGAGTTCAAGAAGACCCCGGTCGAAGGCCTCGCAGTCAATGTTCCCAGAAGGGGCCACTTTAAGGATGAGGTGCTTCAGGGATTTGACAGCAGCCTCAGCGTGGCCGTTGGACTGCGGGTAATGGGGCGATGACAACACATGCCGGACTCCCCATCGGTCAAGGAACACAGCAAAGTCCCGGCTTGTGAACTGAGGCCCTCCATCGGTTCGCAGGCGTACAGGAACGCCCACGTCACGGAAGTAGTGGCGGAACTTGCTGATGGTGGCGGCAGACGTCGTGTCATTACCGCACTTGATGACAACCGGCCAACCAGAGAGACGGTCGACGATAACGAGGAAGGACTTTCCTGACACACAGAAAAAGTCGGCCGACACAGACTCAAAGGGGCGGGTGGGGTTGTCATCACTCATGAAGGATTCCTGCTGCTGGCTGGGTTGTAATACTTGGCGGGGCTTACACACCTGGACAGCATTGGAGATGTCGGGGTCGATGCCAGGCCGGAACACAGTCTGTCTTGCACGCCGTTTGGTGGCCTCGGCTCCACGGTGACTGTCGTGGAGGCGAGTCAAGGCGTGGGGACGTGAAGCAGCAGGGACAAATACCGAAGGAGAGGTGTCACTGGCCAGAGGTAGGGGTAGGGCGGCAGCAGGGTAATTGCTGCTCCCTTCGTGCACCCTGTTGGCGTATTTTACCTCGAGAATCGGTGTTGGGAAGTCCTGGGAGATGATGGCCAACTCTTGGCAATGTCTGTAGGACAGCAAAGGAGTCGGGACACCATTATGCAAGTCAATCCAGGCCTGACACGACTTGTTGCCAAAGGTGACATGTGCATAGAGTAAACCCAGGGCTGGGGCCATCTGTGAACCATCTGCCGTGACGCAGAGGTCCTTGAGAGGCGGTCCTAGATCGCTTGGAGAGAGCCCCAAGCATTGCAAATGCTGGGGGCCGATGACTGTAGCATCAGCGCCGGTGTCGGGCAACATCTGAAGACGGGATGACACACCGCCGTAGGCCACTATGACGCTGATATACTGGGGGACTTTGGTCCTGGGATGCGAGGAGTACACCCTCCTAATATGGGTCGGGCTTTGTCCAGGGTCGTCGTGCCTCTGATTTGGCGACTGTGGGCGGCCCTCACTGGTAGAAGGGCGCCGAAGCTTCCCCCGACGCTGTCCCTTGGGTTTGTGGGTAGGGCAACACTTGTCATAGTGGCCCAGACGACCGCACACATTGCACTGTACGTACTTAGCTGGGCATCGCACTGTGAGCGACCAGTGGCCCTTACGGTCACAACTGTTGCAGGTAGACTGAGCAGCTGGACACACCTGTGTTCCATGCTGCTTACCACAGTTGTTACAAAATGAACCGGGCGTGGACGTGGTGGGCGAAGGCGTAGGAGCAGACTTCTTGTTCTTCTTGTACCGGGACACAGCGCGTACAGCTGTAGGGGGACCTCGGATGGCAGAGGTGGCACACCTGGCAGCCTCATAGGAGCGACATATCGTCAACACATCCTGAAGAGAAGAGGAAGAGTCGAGGGAGGTGAGGCGTTGGACAAGTTCCTCGTCCTTAACACCCATCAGGATCACCTGCTTCAACTGGGTCTCCTCGCACTGCTGGTGGTGGCCTAGACATATATCTACCTCCTCCGAGGCTCTCTTAAGACGTACATAAAAGGCGTCAAAAGTCTCACCTTCCATCTGTCTGCAGCTAAACAGTTCCCTCCTGCGCAGAGCTTCATTCTGCTGTCCTTTGATGTGCCGTTGTAGAATGTCCAGTACCTCCTCTACAGACAGCGAAGAGGTTGGGGGTACCTGCAACGTATGTTCTAAGACACGCTGAATTTCCAAGGACAGGCACATACGCAGCTGGATGAGTTGTTTAGGCTGTGACAAACTCTGGAGATCCACCATTGTAGAATAATCAGTCCACCGTCACCGCCATTCACGAAAAGTCTGGAAATTCACATCAGGCTTCAAGATGGGCGGTGTTTGAGCTGCTGCTTTAGGTGGGGCTGGGGGGCGTGAAGGAAGCATGGATGAGGTATCTGAACCAGTCAGTACCGAGGCAGTGTTAGAGCCAGGGGCTTGGTTAACAGTGAGGCGAGATATCAAGGCTTCAAACTGTGCACTGTCTTCCAATCTCCGTTGGTGGTCTCGTTCTGCCTCTGCTTGCCTTCTGTGTTCATCCGCCGCACATCTGTTAGCTACATCCTCGCGCCTCTCATCTCTCATAAACTTCATTAAGGCAATTATCTCTGAAGACAACGCTGAATATTGAGGTGAAGGGCTGCGCGATGTTATGGGGGCTGGAGCGTCGTGGCCGGCCTGGTCATCCATCTCTGCGGGCCTATCATCCGCTTGACTCATCCAGGCGCTGGGTCCACGGCTACGTAAGGCATGAGACATAACTACTTCATCTGTGTACTGTGTCTTAAATCAGTGTTGACCGGTCAGCCCGTCGTATCAACAAGATTTCAGACAAAAAAATTAATTAAATGCACAGATAAGTAGGTTATATATATATATAAAATATATATAAGGAAGCCGCGCGGTCAGCAAGTGTTAGTGTATGTGTGTGTGTGTGTGTCCCGGGCAGGCAAAGCGTCTCGCCCCAGCTGTGAGGGGGGGTGGAGGCGGCGCTGTGAGGGGGGGGGGAGGGAGAAGCGCGGCGACTCGCAGTCAGTCGCCAGTTACCCTCAGGACGCGGTCAGAGAAGGGTGCACTGAACTCTACTCCTTACAAATGCCCAGAACGTGCCGTATACCTTGGGAATCCTTTTAGAACAAGGTCACACATGAATGGCACGAAACACACAATGCACTAAACACTTCACAGAAAATCACTGTCACTGACACTGCTCAAAGTTGCTAAATTCTTCGAGGACGGATGGCGGCGGTTGACACAGGGCAGAAGTCCATAAGCCGGCTTTCACAAACTTGCACTATCACTCGTAATAATCCAGTAAAACTACGCACTGCGCCATGTTAGGTTCTGAATAATAAGTTCTATATACAAGAGAGAACACAAACACCTGTATAGTTTTGTAGGTTCGGTTTACTGGATAAGAGTATGTACACAAGAGAGAGTAGTGCTCTCCTCAGCTAGGCTCCTTGTCAACTGCTATAGACGACGTATGGCAAGTGAGACATTAGCAGCTTCCATACGTCGCCATGCACATTAATTAAGCATGTGGGATATGGTAATAACATTGCCATACGCTGCTAGCTAGGCTGAATAAATAATACATAAATGGAGCACATACATAATATACATACATAATATATAATCCAGCATACATAATATATAATCCAGCATACATAATATACATACAGTGTCATGGTGAGGGTGTCGTTGAATGTGACTCCTAGGATTGTGTTTGTTCGTTTGATAGTTATAGGTGAAGGGTAGGCGATGTAGGGGTTGAGGTAAATGTGACGTGGTTGTCGTCTTTTGGTGCCGAAGTAGGTGATTTGTGCTTTGTTCGGGTTGGTTTGTATTCGCCATCGGAGTTCCCATTGTGTAACTTGTTCGAGTTCCCTGTGTGCTTTGTCTGTTAGGTGATCAAGAGTTCTGTGTCTGACTAGTTGGGTTACATCGTCGGCGTACTGTATTGTCAGAGAGTCGATGTGTAAGGGGTCGGGTAAGTCGTTTGTGTAAAGAATGTATAGTGTTGGGGACAGGACTGATCCTTGGGGGACTCCTGCATGCAGTGTGAAGTGGTCAGAGTAGGCAGGTGTGACTTTTATCCTCATTTTTCTGTCTGTTAGGAAGTTACATAGTAATTGTTGTGATTTTTGAGGGAGGTTAAAATTGGTGCATATCTTGTACTTTAATCCATCGTGCCAAACTGTGTCGAAGGCTTTTTGTACGTCTTTTGTAATGAGTGCTATCTTGTATGCATCTTTGTTCATGTGGAGGTAGTTTGTGATTATATTGAGTGCGTCTTGAGTTGAGTGGTGTGCTCTGAAGCCAAACTGCTTGTAGGACAGTAGTTGTTCATCTTCAAGGTGGTATCTGAGGCGGGTGTTGTATAGTCTTTCAAAAGTTTTGCCTAAGACTTCTAGTATGCTGATCGGTCTGTAGTTTTGAGGATCTGTTGGGTTTTTGTTTGGTTTAGGTATCATGACGGCTGTGGCTGTCTTAAAGAGTTTTGGGAAGTATCCTGTAGCCAGTTGGGTGTTGTAGAGGTATGTAATGGCTGTGACTGTTTCTGGGGGCAGGTGCTTCAGGATTGCTTGACCAATATTGCTGTCACCTGGTGTTTTCTTTTTGGTTTTGTCCAGTGCTTGTGCGACTTCTGTTGGGGTGAAAGGAGCAGTGAGGGTGTGGTCCTGTGTGAGAGTGGAGGTATCTATTGTGTTGTCAGGAGTTGTTCTGTCGTGAAGTGTTTGCATGTGTGTGGTGATTTTGTTTATGTGGTTTAAGATGTACCTTTGTTGTGTGGGGGGGTGTGGGTGGAAAATGTGTTCCCAGTGTTGTTTTAGTGTTTGTGCTACGTCGGCTGCCTCATTGATTTTCCTACCATTTACTAGCAGGTGATCAAAGGGGGGTTTTGCAGTTCCTTTCAGCTTGGCGATCCTTTGCCAAAATTCTCGGGGGTTATGTGTTCTGTGTTCCTGGGCAGCCTCTACGAGTTTTGCCCAGTGAACCTCATGATCTTGACGGCGGCTATGGATGATGTGTGTTCTTAGTGTGGAGATGTCTGTGTAAACTGGTGCTAGGTTAAGTTTGTTTAGTTCGAATCGTGTCCTGTAGCAGTGAAGTAGGCGTTGAGTTCTTATGGAGGGTGTGAAGGAGTATTTTTTCTTGAACCGGTGTTTAGATATGTGGGTATCTGCTATGGCGGTGATAGTGTTGAAAAGGTGTGTCCAGGTTTCCTCAATCATCCTAGTGGGTTGGTGTTCGAGGTTGAGTGTGTATTGTTGTTCAGAGAGTGTGGTTTTGAAGGCATCCCAATCTGCGTGTTGATACTGGCATTGAGGTGAGGTTGTTGGGAGGAGGATGGGATTGTTGGAGAGGTGAAGAGTGATGGGAATGTGGTCTGAGCCTGATAGGGGGCCGGGAGTGATGTAGTGTTGGAATTGGAGGGCAGGGGTGTTGGTGATGACGATGTCTGGAGTGCCTTTGCCGTGAGTAGCGTAGAATGTGGGGAAGAAAGGGCCAATGTGGTGAAGGTTTTTGTGAGTGACCAAAGCGTGTAGTTGTTGGCCAAGGGGGTCGATGCGGTTGTGTTGGAATGCGGTGTGGTGTGCATTGAGGTCGGCCATTAGTATTACATGTAGGTGTGCGTTGTTAAAGATGGAGTTTAGGTCTGTGAAGGGGATACGCGAGTTAGGTCTTGAGTATGTTGTGCAGATGATAATCTGTCCGTGTTGAGTGTAGATCTTGGCGGCCATGAAGTGTTTGAAAGCAAAGTTGGTGATGAATTCGTGTTTCATGGAGGATCTGATGAGGATTGCAACGCCCTCGAATAGTTCGTGGGGTGATTGTCTGCTTGTGTAGCCGAAGTGCTTGATTTTTGTATTTGTGCATGTTGAGTTAAGGAGGAGGATGTCTGGGTTGTGTTCTTGTATGAGGAGAGAGATGGCGTGTCTGTTTGAGTGATATGCTCTACAGTTGTATTGCATAATGGTGATCATGTTGTATAATTTGTTACTTATATGAGATTGAAATTCTGGGGTGCAGGGATGAGGTCTAACTTGTCGAGTGACTGTGAGCGAGGTCTGAGTGAGGTGTATGTAGGTGAGGGATGGGCGGTTACGTGACTGTGTGTGTGTGGGGGAGTCGGGAGGATGAGTGGAGTGTGCTAGGTTCGTGTCGGGGTTGTTTCCTGTTTTCTTTGGGGTAGTGCCGAATAGATTTACTTTAATTATAGATTTAGTTGGATGTGTGTATTTTATAATTCTTTTGCAGTCAGGTGTGTAGGAAGAAAGGGGGGAGGTGTTCTTCCTCTTAGGTCTAGTGGTCTTGACCACCAGTTCAGTGGGGGGATGGGCAGCCATTTTATTCTTGGGAGTCTGAGGTGTTAGGGGAAGATTGGGTTTGGTTCGGATTTTTGTGGTCCGGGAGTTCATCGTAGTCGTGTGGGAAAAGTCAGGTGTAGGCAAGCTCAAGGTGGAGGGGTCGGGAGGTTTTGGACTGATTACTCCGGGAGGTGAGGTAATAGTAGGTTGGTGAGATAAGTCAGGTGTGGGCATGGCAGAAGTGGAGGGGCGGAGGGAGATTGCAGTGGTTTCTCTGGGGGAAGGGGGTGGCATGCTGGTCCGGTCGGGGATGGGGGCAGTGGGGAAGATGAGGTCGGGACCGGTTCTGAAGGAATCAGGAATGTGTATGGTAGGGAGGCCGTTCTCCCTCAAACCATCAATTGCCAGTTTCAGAAAAAGAGACCTGTTTCCGTTGCTTAGGGTATGTGCCAGAAGTATGATGGTAGTGATTTTTGCATCCATGTCGGAGGAGGGTGGGGGGGCGGTCACGTTGTTGGTCCAGCAAGTGCGGGTGGGGAGGGCCGTGGCAGTAGGGAGTGAGTGGTGGGGAGGTGGAGGTGGTGCTGTGGGGGGTGCTGTAGGAGGTGAAGGTCGGCGGGGAGGGAGTGGTGTTGTGCTATTGTCGAGTCTGATTTTGCACTTGTTGCTGATGGCAGCGTGAGGCCTTTACAGTTGCAGCATTTAGTTACCGTGGCAGTGCAGTTTCGGTATGAGTGGCCTTGATTGGCACACTTTGAGCAAGTTATTGTGTTACTGCAACGGTTGGTGTTGTGCCCGAATTGAAAGCAATTGAAACATTGGTGTACTTGTATGAAGTGTTGGAATTCAATGTCTCTTGAGGGGATGATATTGCTGCCGATTTTTATTCCGTATGATTTTAATTTGATGGCGTCAGTTTGAGTAGCCGTAATGATTTTTAATATGGGGAGAGTTCCCATCCGGGCTGTATATGTCATTTGGGGGGTGTTTTGTGAGTTGAGGTCTGTCAATAGGTTAGGGTTGTCAAGGATCTGAGGGATGACTTTTCTACATATGAGGGTGCATTTTGCGCGGTATTCGGGTGAACTGAGGACCGTTAGGCCATTGTCCCTCAGTCTGTTGTTCATTGCTGGGGAGTGGAATAGGTCGGCATCTTCATCAGTTTGTACAAATATTTTGATAATGTCGTCATTGGTGAAGGAACGGATCTGAAATATACAGGTCAGTTGGAAAATAAGTGAGGCGAGGTCCATGCACGGTTGGATGGTACGGTCCACTTTAATTTTAATTGAAGGCATGTTAACTGTTTGAATTGGAGATTGATGGAGATCTCCCCTAACAGTCCCTAATTTCCTGCGCCCCTCACGTAGGGGAGGCCCTGCACTATCACAGGGGTCCCCAGGCGAATCGGCAGGCTGTGCTGACCCTCCACCCTTCACACAAACACGCACTAGCGAGGTGTGGGGACAGAGGGCGTTTCCAGACGAATACTCCCCTGTACGTCAGCTGACAGGGGAATAGGTCCTTTCACGGCACGGAAGAGAAGGATTAGAGTAGAAGAAAAGGGTCTGAAAACTCACTGCCGACTCTCTCTTCACACCAAGCCCCTCAGCAGCATTCGGGGTTCCTAAGGGAGGTCCGATACTGTAGGAGAGGCTCAATGTGTTGATCGAATCAACAGAATTGTCAGTTGGAGAATTGAACAGGCGCGCGTCAGGTCAGGTCAGGTCAACACGGTTGGCCAGACATATTCTCCGATCTAAAGTGTTATTGGTGGGGACATACTCGCTGTGTGGGAGCGGGAATTTGACAATGTGTCCGTGAATATCGGATGTCACCTTAAGCATTGCCACCCAAGGTTTCTTCTCATCCCCGACGGCATAAATTGTAAATATTCCGTGTGTTCACCGGCGTTCTCCAAGTGAGTGGTGACCCATTGCTGGGTCAGTGGTGGGATAATGAGGAGGCTCGGTGCTAAGGTCAGTGTCGTTAGGCCTGCTTTGACAGGGGTGGTCCCGAGACTATCGCCCCTATGGGGCCGAGAGTGCTGCCCATGCGGTCGCCCCCACCCCCACCTCCACCATAGTAACGGACACTTAATGTAGGGTCTCGACGAACCAAGTGAGGATGGTCTGAGGTGTTGTGCCGTCAGAAAAACAGAGTTACTATTAAGAACAAGTGAAGTGTAATAAAAGTGCTAATAAACTGAGAATACACCTGTTACCTTACACCACACTCCCTCCGCTCCCAGGAGGCCCTCCTACCCTCACACCGTTGATGTCAGGCTCCTCTCTTCCCTTGTCCTAGAAGAGGGTTTACGCCTCATGGACATCGCTGGCCCACATGTCGCCTCTGTGCCCCAGTGTATATGACCTAGATTCCATCTAAATCTAACCATGGCAGGAGTCATCGCTGGGCGGCGCTCTGCCTATGTCCTTGATGAAGAAGATGAGGAGGACAGTCATAGCGACACTGAAGCTGGCTTTCAGAAGTTTCAGACACGTCAGCAGAAACGCAAGATGAGGACCCAGGGAAGGAAGCAGAGGAGAGCCAATAGGGGCATCCCCCCCCCTCCCATTGCTCCCCGGGCTAAGTACATGCGCCTTGCCTTCCCCGAGAACGCAACCAATTTGATGAAGATTAATTGGTTGACTGCCCTGAATAAGGATTATGGCATGGCTAAGCTGAATGTTGTCGTGCCAGGTAACACCCCTCGTTTTGTCTATGTAGGCCGAGAGGAGACAGAAGCTATCCAACGCTTCATTGATGGTAGGGTCGGTTCAATACACCTTATTAAGCGAGATGAACCTGTTCGACCTCAAAAAATGAAGGAATACCTTGTCACCCAATTCCCCAAGGTATTCCTCCCAAGAGAGCTCTGTCACTCCAGGGTGTCCACAGCGCAAGAAGACTCTATAAGGATGGTGCACAACTTAGTAGGATCATCATTGTTTGGAAAAGGAAGGAACCACCTCCTGAGAAGTACAGCTTCTTTGGCAGCACGTACGGTACCCCTAGTAACATCAGTCGGTGGATTCCTCCCCCTGTGGTGTGCTACAACTGCTTTGGGGTCAATCATGTGGCGAAATACTGTAACAAGCCAGCCACCTGCGGCTACTGCGCAGGAATGCATAGCACAAGCAGCTGCCCCATCAAGGAAGGTGCCTCTCAGGACGGAAGAGAGCAGGACTCCCCATTTGAGTGGCAGTGTGCCAGATGCAGGAAGAAGGGTGTGACGGCCTGGCATCCAGGTTGCCCTGGGAGCCCGCCTCCACCCACAAAAGCGGTCCCACTCAGTGATGCCAACAGCAACACTGCGGGGTCGCCTCCAGCACCTGAAATCAACAGCGACACCTCCCCACCCAGGGGGCAGTGTCCCAGGTCCAGGGAGGAGGGTGTGACGGCCTTGCACCCCAGTTGTCCTGGGAGGTCGCCTCCATCCACAATAGCAGTACCACTCAATGATGCCAATGCGGCCGGATCGCCTCCACCACCTGAAGTCAACAGGCACAGTGACTCTCCTTCGTTAGCCAATGCAGGTCAGGTTAAAGCCTGCCAAGTAAGTGTACCAGTGTACAATGACAGTGATAGTGTTAGTGGTGCTTCTGAAGGCGCTCGTGCCTCCTCTCATAATGATGCGAACTTGAGGGTGAGTAGCCAGAGCGAGACCGATAGTGATGGTAGCATGGATGGGGAGAATGAGCCCCAGACTGCCAGCGTGGTCTCTTTAATAGTCCCAGGTCTGAAGACTGTTCATGACCCTGTAAGTTTTCCATTGTTTACGGAGGAGGAACTCGCGGGACTGATGAAGCAACCCGCGTATAAAAATCCTACTGGAATAAGGGCTGTGAAGAACATTCTCAGGAAATCCAGAGGTACAGAAATTGAATTGGTCAGCTTATTGGTCAGGCTGATCTATGAAGCCAGCGTGTGACTCTCTACGTTAAATTCAAGGTGGGAAAAGTAACACGAACGCTTAGGTTCATTTCATGGAACATCCGGAGTGTTAATCGCAGAATTAATGATCTACAATGGTTTGTTAAAGCTTTTGACATTGATGTAATTGGCTTACAAGAACCTTACACGTCCAGCACCCAGAAGAAAGTTGCACCCAGGATAGCTGGGTTTACAGCATATAATAGTGGAGCAGGAAGTGGCCTGCTCACTTATGTAAAGAATGGTCTGGTCTGTAAATGGATTAAAACTCACAATGATGAAAGTATTCACTATCAACAATTTACAGTAAAGACAGCAAACAGTCAATTTTCGCTGTATAACATCTATGTTCGGTGTAATGAACTGCGAGCGGACGTGTTACCAAAGCCATCAGGTAACAATGCTATGCTGTGTATGGGTGACTTTAACTCTCGTCACACTGTCCTCGGTGATGTTCAGTGTAACTCTAATGGGAGGGTGTTCGTGAATTACATCAATAATCATAATATCACTGTATACGACACAGACAAAGTGACACATCTGATGGGGGGCAGACTTGATTATGTGATTGGGTATAACCTAGTAGACAGTAATGTCAAGGCTAAGGTCATCTCAGACTACCTTGTCAGTGATCATTATGCAATACTTACTGAATACACTGTTGCTGATGTCAAGTGTGAACCCCATCCTAAGCTCAGAATTAATATCTCAGATAATCTTAAACTGCACTTCAAGGCCTACATCCACAGATGGTATGCTGGATATACACCTGGGTCAGTGGATGAATTTTGCTGTGATCTTGTAAATGTCATTACCACATATTATACCACCTGGGTTAAGTCAAGGAGGAAGGGGGGCAGCACTAAACCACCTCTGTGGACACATGACCCCATCCTCACCAAAGAAGGAGAGAATGTAAAACAGCTTGCCAACACTTATAAGCAAAATAAAACTAGTGATAACCTTTTGGCATTCCTCAAAGCTAACAGAGAATTTCGTGAACTCAAAGGTCAGGTGAGAAACACCTATTGGGAACAATTCTTACAGGGGATTAATAGAACAACCACTCTAGCAGAAATGTGGAAGAAAATTAGAGCCATTACCAAGTCACCCACCCCAGTCCAGCTTCATCACAGCCCTGCAGAATATGCTGACATGCTATTAGACCAATGGTCTAGTGTGTCACGAATCACTTCCCTGCCTCCTGACATACAACAATATCTTAACACCTCACACATTAATAGGGGTTTCAATATTGAAATAGCCTGTTCCTCACCAGACCTTACCGACCAGTTTCCTATAACGCACCACGAACTAACAACAGCACTAATGAAAGGCGAGTCATCCTCTCCTGGTGAGGATGGCATAACCTATAACACCCTGAGATTGTTGAATGAGATCCCTAACCATCCACTGCTTGACCTGTATCAAATGAGCCTCACACAGGGTATTCTGCCTAAGACATGGACTCATAGAAACATAGTTCCAATCCCTAAAGCTAATTCTCCAAACTTCAGGCCAATTTCACTTACATCCTGTATGTGTAAAGTCCTTGAAAGAGTTGGTCTAAACCGTCTCATGTTTCAAGTCACAGACAAACTCGCCCCTAATCTGTACGGGTTCATGCCCGGGCGTAGCACACAGACATGCTTTGCAGAATATCTTGTTCACTCAAAAGATAAGACACAAATAGCCTTCATAGACCTTAAATCACCCTTTGATGTAGCTAATAGAGACATTATACTTGAGCAACTAGCCAATTTTGGCATACAAGGTAACCTCCTGACATGGATAAAGGGTTATCTGTCCAACAGGTATGCCAGAGTTCTGTTTAGGGGAGTTAAAAGTACCAGAATGAGATCATTTGAGCTGGACACGCCTCAGGGAGGAGTGTTAAGTCCTATGCTCTTTAATATACTGATGCACAAGCTTATTGCTGACATTCCAGTTCAGCCAAACGAAGCCGTAATATGCTATGCTGATGATATCTGCATTATGACACAAACCAAACTCAGGCTCCAAGCCTTGCTGGATGTATTTGCTCGGAGAACTGTTGAATGCGGTCTCATAATATCTGTTGACAAGACGAGGGTCCTCAATCCTCGTCCTGCTCACCCTCTGCCTCTTGACTATAACATTAACAGCATGCCCTTGGAACTATGTAGCTCCTACAAATATCTTGGAATTTGTGTGAATGATGCAAACTTTGTCAGCAACCTTCGTGACAAACTAATGCAGCGCATTAAACCCCTCAGAACCCTTGTTGGCAAGGGCTATGGAATTAACATCACCTATGCTCGTACTTTCTATTTCCACTTCATTCGTTCTGTAGTTGACTATCATGCTCTCCATCTTGTGACTATTCCGCCTAAACAACTCAACAGCCTTGAGGTAGTGCAAAATGAAGCCATGCGCATCATCCTAGGTTGCCCAAAATCAACCAGAATTGTAAACATGAGGAAAGAGCTCGGACTGCCCTCCCTATCTGAGAGGATAGCCCTACTTAATACCATGTTTTGTGTCAAAGTTTTGAAGAACAATAGTTCTCAAACTACAACTCAAACTGAGTTGATGTTCTATCTAAGTAATCCCGACCATCACGCCAACCTTTCACAAAAGACTCTCTTTGGGGCGTGGCTTCATAAAAGTGTTGCAGATCTCCTGAAACTGAATGTCCCAATCACCCCAGACGAACCTATTAATGCCATTCCTCCTTGGCTGGACATATTAGTTCCTATTAATTACACTCCTGTTGGTAGTAAGCAAATGTTAAACACCGATGTGGTGAGATGTGTCACACTAGAAACTATTAACAGACACATAGAGAGTATTAAATCAAGTGAATGTTATGCTTTTACTGATGGTTCTGTGCAGACAAACACAGGTAGAACAGGCTGTGCAATTGTAATATATAAAGAAAAAGAGATGATAGTGTCAACCAAACAAAGGCTGAACAACTGGGCCAGCACAACACAAACTGAACTAACTGGAATCTACTTAGCCACAGACTACCTCAAAGAAAATGGAGGTGGGGTGATATTCTGTGACTCTCAAAGTGCTTTGAAATCAATGAACAGCCCGTCAGGCTCTATGTCTAAAGTTGCGTGTGATATTAAAAGGAATGTGATAACTGCCAATGAGAACAACTTTCGTATCGAATTTGTGTGGATTCCGTCCCATGTTGGAATCAGGTATCATGACCATGTTGATAGACTGGCCAATGAGGCATGTAAGAAAGAAAATGTTGACCGCGACCTTGGTCTGTCCAATGCTGTAATTAAAAACATTCAAGTCAGAATCATGAACTCTGATCTAGATGAAGTGAGAAATGCAGAGAGACCTGACAGTTGTAGCATTAGTAAATATGACAAATTTTGTAACAAGAGGTACCGGTATGGCCAGCATAAGGACAGAACCAGACAATGTGATGTAGTCGTGGCCAGAATTAGGCTAGGATACAGACACATCTGGCAAGTTAGTAACGCTGTACCCATACCGGAACACTCAGCATGTAAACTTTGTGATAAACCTTTAAAGCATACACTTGAACACTATATTATTGAATGTGACACTGTCAAAGACTTCAGGCCACCTGACTTACTGTATCTTGAACTATGTAATTACTTCATTGAATCAGGTGTGCTTGAGGACATTCTTGCTGTTTATCCCAAATTTGCTAGCCCACACTGATTAGTCTTCAATTAGAATATGACTCCAATGTATGTGATCCACTGACCTATATATGCTGCTGGTGAATGTGATGTATTTCCTTCTTTGTGTACGAACCTCTGTCCTGCGTGGCAGTGAACAGTGGCATTACCCACATGAATCTGACCTATATATAGTGTCAATGAATATGATGCACTCTTTGTGTACGAACCTCTGTCCTGTATGGCAGTGAAAAGTGACATTACTCACATGAATCTGACCGACGTATATGTATGTATATGTGTGTGTGTGTGTTTACATATATGTATATGTACTGTCAATGAATATGATGCAACTCTTTGTGTACGAACCTCTGTCCTGCATGGCAGTGAACAGTGACATTATCCATTTGAACCTGACCTATATACATTTATAGTTGTTAATGAATATGATGTATTTCTTTGTGTGTGAACCTCTGTCCTGCGTGACAGTGAGAAGTCAAGACCTGACTGTACTACAAGCTCTGCCAATAAATTTGTTAAACTAACTGGAGAATTGAAGTCAGGTGCTTTGGTTTTCCAAGGTACGTGGGAAGGTGGGATAGGTCCAATGACTAGCCAATCAGCTGTGTCTGTTCCTTCTCCGACTTCCACTTCGCTCTGTGACTGACTGCTACTGCTCCTGACTGCGACTGCACCCGACTGCGACTGGCGACTCACTGACTGGTGGCGGTAGAACGAGGAAGACTGAGGGCATTGCCCCGCCGCTCCTCGTCACATAGGCCTACAGTTTCCAAGCCTTAATTTTCACTTTTGTTTCTCACCTTAACACTTTTCGCTATATTGTCACTCATGCCTTATAAACCCATATTTTAATCCTAAATTACACACTAATGTAAGGTCTTGGTTTGCTAGTTCTTGGGGTTATTATATCAACGTGGCAACTGAGGCGGGTACATGACGCACCTTGAAACAAAGGCTGGATGTTCATGGCGGGGGTGTATCACCTTCACTTAAAACTGTAATGAGGGATCCTCCTCTCACACAGACATAAGATTCTCTGATCACTGTACCTGTCGTGGGTATATGTCACGTGAGGATACGAGGTGTATTAAATTCATACCGACGCATACAAGATATTTCCTTTCAAGTATAGTTTCTGGATCACCTCACATAGTTCTGATACATTTATCCTTTTTCCAGATCATTGTTCTCATATGATATCTGTGGGAGTTATGTTCGCTACACGCTGACAGACGTAAATAGTATGACCTTCAAACCCTGATCCCCACTTAGTCTTACAGTACACTAGTCCGGCTCAACTGGACTTTAACAGTCATCTTATGTATACCCTGAGTTATCCTTAATGCTATGACCACATACACTTAATATGATATAACTGTACAATACAACACAAGGTCTAGGAACATTGAGTTGTCCTTTATCAATGTTTCCCGTTGTCTGAGGTTCTACAAGCGCGGTGCATTTGAATGTTATATAGCGTAATATGAATTAAATGGGATTTTTAGGAGTGACAATGATGTGTGCAGTACATAGGCATCTTTAGTTGTTTGAATCCCATGCCACATTCTAAGTTCTTATAATGTTTGACAGCACCAGTAGTCTTACCTTGAGACAGTTTAGTATGGAATTTGTCCCAGGAAGCAGTTTGAAGAACCCTTCGTGAAGTTAGATGAAGTTGCTATGTGTGTGACAATGTTAGTTGTGAGTGAGAAAGAGTTTGACATTGGGTGGGATTGCCTGAAATTGTTCATTGCCTTTTGTTTTGAAAGAAAGAAGAAATAACCCTTGATAAATCCCTGCTGAAGTTGTATGGTGTGTGGTAAAGGGTTGCAATAAAGTGGTGTTGTGTTGCAATTAAGTGGTGTTGTGTTGCAATTATGTGGTCTTCTTGTTGCAATTATGTGGTGTTGTTAAAGGCTTGGAATGTAGTCTTACCTTCAGACAGCTGAGTAGTAAAACAGGCCCAGGGAGCAGTTTGAAGAAACCTCTTTGAAGTTGTTTGATGAAGTTGCCATTTCTGTGAAACATTGGGTGTGATTGGCTTAAGTTGTTCCTTTCCTTTATGTTTGAAAAAAAAAAGAAAAAACCCTTCATAAATCCCTGCTGAAGTTTTATGTTGTGTGGTAAAGGGCTGCAATTATGTGGTGTTGTTTGGAGTACTTTTTTTATCTTCTCCTGTTGATACAGAATTTGCTTGCTTGAGGGTTTTTATAGAACCTTCGATAACCTTTTTACCTAACCTGGGATACTGATGCATGAAGGGTGCCATAATGTTAGGCATCAAAGGGACCAGCGAATCCCATGCCAAATTATAAGTCTTATAATGTTTGACAGTAACAATTGTTGTTCCTTAAGACAGTGGACAGGACTTAGTCTGATGGTGAGAAATTTCAGACACAGCAGGAGTTGGAAAATGTTTGAACAAGTTGGAAAGTGTCAACACAGCTCAGTTTGTTGTGTAAGTGGACAATTTTGGAGAGAAACAAATAGAAGACAGTGCATAGTCCATATAAGAATTGGAATTACGTGCCAAAACCCCCAAAAATTGGAATATTTGGGAAAATTTCTCATTTCAGAAGTTAGATAGTGTTAATTGACCTTCATTTCTGGAAAAAAATATTATATTTGCTTGATGGAATATAGAACCTATTTAACACACCAAAATTCTGAAAAAACCATGAATTTAGAGAGAAATTGGTCAACACATTCCATAACTCGTGAAACTTGTCAAATTACGTGTTCCTCGCAAATCTCTAATTATTAGCAACATTGAAATAAAAAAATCTGAGAGTATGCCTAGTCATTGTGTCACCCTTTTAAGCTTCTTGGTTTTTTTCTATTCATGAATAAGATTTAGGACAGAATTTTGAAAAATTTTCATTTTAGAAGTTATGTCAGGTTAAATGACCTTTTTTTCTGAGAAAAAATATAGGAATTGATGGATAGAATCTAGTACATAATTAACACACAACAAAACTCTGAAAAAACCACGATTTTAGAGAGAAATTGGCCAATACCATCCATAACTCGTGAAACTCGTCAAATTACGTGTTCCTCGCAAATCTCTAAGTATTAGCAAAATTGAAATAAAAAAATCTGACAGTATGCCTAGTCATTGTGTTTCTCTTTTAAGCTTTGTTTTCCTTTTTTATTCATGAATAAGATTTGGGACAGAATTGTGAAAAAGTTGCATTTTAGAAGTTAGGTCAGGTTAAATGACCTTTTTTTCTGAGGAAAAATACAGGAATTGATGGATAGAATATAGTACATAATTAACACACAACAAAACTCTGAAAAAAACAATAAATTAGTGAGAAATTTGCCAACAGAGTTTTCACGGTAAATTTCGTCAAAAGCCCAAAATTGTACATTTTACCCAAATTTAAAAATAAAAAGATTACAGTCTGTGAAGCATACTTGTAAGTATTATTGCCAAAATAGAGTTTAGGTATGATTATTATTGTGCCAAGAAAGGATATTGTTACGACCGTGTCGTATTTTTTCTATTTTTTTTTATATATAACAATATCTGAAGTACAACCTAAATGAACATAACCCCATCCAGAGTCAATATCTTGACCAAATACAGTATCTAACACAGGGGGTCCGGGGGCGCAGCCCCCGGTTAGCAACTAACCATTTGATTGCATTATCCACGATACCGCGTATTGCATTATCTCTGAGAATAGTTAGCAATTATCCATTTGATTGCATTATCCCAGGTTAAGGGGGGTTGTGTGTGGTTCCATATCACCAGATATATTAAAAAACTCTACGGATAAAACACCAAATTTACGCGTCAGGTTAGCGGAGTAGAGTCAGTATTACCTCTACTCCGCGAGAGCTACCACTACCAAGAGCATCCGGTGTTTTATCTCTGACGTCATTGTCCTATCTCAATTCATATCCGGTCTGAAACTCTACGCACACACAACCTACATACTGTCCTAGTATTCATGTACGGACTTGCACCAACCTGTACTGTTGCGTATATATTATGGATGTTACATATTATGTAGAAGTAAAGGGTATTAATCCCGAATAAAGATAAAAAAAAATCATATATTTTGTATTCATATTCCTTTAAACTTAGGGGGTCCGGGGGCGCAGCCCCCGGTTAGCATGTAACCAACGTACACCTGTATCCATCGCAGAAGGTTAGGCCGGCAGTTAGGCCACTAACCATTTGATTGCATTATCCCAGGTTAAGGGGGGTTGTCTAAGGTTCTTATAGTCTAATAAACAATTCATCATGACCAAATACAGTATCTAACACAGGGGGTCCGGGGGCACAGCCCCCGGTTAGCAACTAACCATTTGATTGCATTATCCACGATACCGCGTATTGCATTATCTCTGAGAATAGTTAGCAATTATCCATTTGATTGCATTATCCCAGGTTAAGGGGGGTTGTGTGTGGTTCCATATCACCAGATTTATTAAAAAACTCTACGTCAGGCTAAACAGTTTAGGCTAGATAGTGGTGGCTGCTTGGATTATTTCTTTGTCTCTTATTGACTTCGGGTGGCTAACCTCTATAAAATTGAGGACACCAATAGACTTTGTACTAAGGTTAGGTTAAACAGACACTTTGCTGTAATGGAGGATTTCGCCATCGGGGAGCGTGACGAAACCTCCGGCGAAAGTAGTGGTTAGGTTAGGCGGCCCGGTAGTGGTTGGTTAGGTTAGGTAGTTGCCTGTATTATTATTATCTATAAAATTTAAGGTCCCCCGTTAGACTTTACCACGGTCAGGCTAAACAGTTTAGGCTAGATAGTGGTGGCTGCTTGGATTATTTCTTTGTCTCTTATTGACTTCGGGTGGCTAACCTCTATAAAATTGAGGACACCAATAGACTTTGTACTAAGGTTAGGTTAAACAGACACTTGGAGCAGGCCGCTACACACTTTTGCTGTAATGGAGTATTTCGCCATCGGGGAGCGTGACGAAACCTCCGGCGAAAGTAGTGGTTAGGTTAGGTAGTTGCCTGTATTATTATTCTATAAAATTTAAGGTCCCCCGTTAGAATTTACCACGGTCAGGCTAAACAGTTTAGGCTAGATAGTGGTGGCTGCTTGGATTATTTCTTTGTCTCTTATTGACTTCGGGTGGCTAACCTCTATAAAATTGAGGACACCAATAGACTTTGTACTAAGGTTAGGTTAAACAGACACTTTTGCTGTAATGGAGGATTTCGCCATCGGGGAGCGTGACGAAACCTCCGGCGAAAGTAGTGGCGGCTGCCTGTATATCTCTATAAAATTTAGGCCGCCAATAGACTTTACACCAAGGTTGGCTGCTTGGATTATTTCTTTGTCTCTTATTGACTTCGGGTGGGTAACCTCTATAAAATTGAGGACACCAATAGACTTTGTACTAAGGTTAGGTTAAACAGACACTTTTGCTGTAATGGAGTATTTCGCCATCGGGGAGCGTGACGAAACCTCCGGCGAAAGTAGTGGTTAGGTTAGGCGGCCCGGTAGTGGTTGGTTAGGTTAGGTAGTTGCCTGTATTATTATTCTATAAAATTTAAGGTCCCCCGTTAGACTTTACCACGGTCAGGCTAAACAGTTTAGGCTAGATAGTGGTGGCTGCTTGGATTATTTCTTTGTCTCTTATTGACTTCGGGTGGCTAACCTCTATAAAATTGAGGACACCAATAGACTTTGTACTAAGGTTAGGTTAAACAGACACTTTTGCTGTAATGGAGGATTTCGCCATCGGGGAGCGTGACGAAACCTCCGGCGAAAGTAGTGGTTAGGTTAGGCGGCCCGGTAGTGGTTGGTTGGTTAGGTAGTTGCCTGTATTATTATTCTATAAAATTTAAGGTCCCCCGTTAGACCACGGTCAGGCCTAATAGTGGTGGCTGCTTGGATTATTTCTTTGTTCTTATTGACTTCGGGTGGCTAACCTCTATAAAATTGAGGACACCAATAGACTTTTGTACTAAGGTTAGGTTAAACAGACACTTTTGCTGTAATGGAGGATTTCGCCATCGGGAGCGCGTGACGAAACCTCCGGCGAAAGTAGTGGTTAGGTTAGGCGGCCCGGTAGTGGTTGGTTAGGTTAGGTAGTTGCCTGTATTATTATTCTATAAAATTTAAGGTCCCCCGTTAGACTTTACCACGGTCAGGCTAAACAGTTTAGGCTAGATAGTGGTGGCTGCTTGGATTATTTCTTTGTCTCTTATTGACTTCGGGTGGCTAACCTCTATAAAATTGAGGACACCAATAGACTTTGTACTAAGGTTAGGTTAAACAGACACTTGGAGCAGGCCGCTACACACTTTTGCTGTAATGGAGTATTTCGCCATCGGGGAGCGTGACGAAACCTCCGGCGAAAGTAGTGGTTAGGTTAGGCGGCCCGGTAGTGGTTGGTTAGGTTAGGTAGTTGCCTGTATTATTATTCTATAAAATTTAAGGTCCCCCGTTAGAATTTACCACGGTCAGGCTAAACAGTTTAGGCTTGATAGTGGTGGCTGCTTGGATTATTTCTTTGTCTCTTATTGACTACGGGTGGCTAACCTCTATAAAATTGAGGACACCAATAGACTTTGTACTAAGGTTAGGTTAAACAGACACCTGGAGCAGGCCGCTACACACTTTTGCTGTAATGGAGGATTTCGCCATCGGGGAGCGTGACGAAACCTCCGGCGAAAGTAGTGGTGGCTGCCTGTATATCTCTATAAAATTTAGGCCGCCAATTGACTTTACACCAAGGTTGGCTGCTTGGATTATTTCTTTCTGTCTGTTATTGACTTAGGCTGGCTAGCCTCTATAAAATTGTGGACACCAATAGACTCTGTACTAAGGTTAAGTTAAACAGACACTTCTGCTGTAACGGAGGATTTCGCCATCGGGGGGCGTGACGAAACCTCCAGCGGTGTGGACTGCACCACGGTTAGGTTAGGTAGTAGTGGCTGTCTGGATTATTTCTTTGTCTTACTCAGGCTGGCAAGCCTCGCTAAAACTTTAGGACACCAATACACTCTTCTACTACCAAGGAGAGGTTGTTGGATTATTTGTTTGTCTCTTACTCAGGCTGTGCAAGCCTCTATAAAACTTCAGGACACCAACACACTCTCT
>NW_024750199.1:0-12564 GCF_018991925.1 Homarus americanus | reverse complement strand
ACTGACACCCTAGGTGCACCTCAGACACTCCCAGGCACACCAATGACACTCCCAGGCACAATAACCGACACTCCAAGGCACCTCTGACACTTCCAGGCACACCTCTGGACACTCCCCAGGCACACCCCTGATGCTCCCAGGCAATTCTCTGACACCCAGGCACACCTCAGACACTCCCCAGGCACACCCCTGACACTCCCCAGGCACACCTCTGACACCCTAGGCACACCTCAGACACCCCAGGTAGACCTCTGACACCCTAGGCACACCCCAGACACCCCAGGCCATTTATGACACTTCCAGCTACACCCCAGACACCCAGGCACACCACTGACACCCCAGGCACACCCCTGACACTCCCAGGCACACCACTGACACTCCCAGGCATGCCCTATAAACTCCCTAGGCACACTCCTCTAACACTTCGAGGCACGCTCTGACACTTCCAGGCATGTCTCTGACATTCCCAGGTACACCCCTGACACCCCCAGGTACACCTCTGAAACCCTTGTACACCTTTTGACACTTAAAGCCACACCCCCCTGACACCCTCCCTGCACACCCTCTGACACCCCAGGCACACCTCTCTGATGCTCCCCATGTACTCTCTCTAACACTCCCAGGTACAGCCCAGACATTCCTGGGCACACCTCTGACACTCCCCAGGCACACCCTGACACCCTAGGTACACCTCAGACACTCCCCAGGTACACCTCTGACACTCCTAGGTACACCCTCAGACACTCCCAGGCACATTTCTGACACTTCCAGGCACACCCTCAGACACTCCTAGGCACACCTCAGAGACCCCAGGTGCACCCTGACACTCCCAGGTACACCTCTGACACTCCCTGGTACGCGACCTGACACTCCCCAGGTACACCACTGACACTCCCCAGGTACACCCTGGCACTCCCAGGCCACCTCTGACACCCCAGGTACAACTCTGACACTCCCCCCACACACCTGACACCCCAGGTGCCCACACACTCTAGGTACACCTCTGGCACTCCCAGGCACACTCCCGACACTCCCAGGTACAACTCTGACACTCCCAGGACACCTCAGACACCCCAGGCACACCTCTGACTCCTCCCAGGCACACACCAGACACCCCAGCTGCACCTCTGACCCCTGGCACACCTCTGACACTCCCCAGGCACACCCCAGACACCCCATGTACACCCCTGACACTGCCAGGTACACCTCTGACACTGGCAGGTACACCTCTGACACCCCAGGTACACCTCTGACACACCCAGGTACACCTCCGATACCTCTGGCACACCCTGACACTCCCAGGTACACCTCAGACACTCCCCATGTACACCTCTGACACTGCCAGGCACACCACTGACACTGGCAGGTACACCTCTGACACTCCCAGGTACACACCTCCTCTGACACACCCAGGCACACTGATACTTCCAGGTACACTCCCCTGACACCCCCCAGGTGCATCTCCGACACTCCCAGGCACACCTCTGACACTCCCCCAGGCACACCCCAGACACTCCCAGGAACATTTCTAAAACTTCCAGGCACAATTCCTCTGACACTTCCAGGCACACCCTGACACTCCCAGCCAATGACAGCCCCAGGTACACCTCTGACAGTCCCAGGTAATTCTCCTGATGCTCCCCAGGTAGGCACACGTCAGACACTCCCAGGTACACCTCTGACACTCCCAGGCACACCCTGACACTCCCAGGCCACCCCTGACACTCCCAGTTACATCTCCGACACTCCCAGGCACACCTCAGACACCCCAGGTACACCTCTGACACTGCCAGGCACATCTCTGACACTGCCAGGTACACCCCTGACACTCCCCAGGCACCTCTGACACCCCAGGTACACCTTGACACTCCCAGTTACACCTGACACTCCCAGGTACACCTCTGACCCTCCCACACCTGACACTGGCAGGCACACCTCTGGCAATCCCAGGTATACCTCTGACACACCCAGGCACACCTTCGACACCCCAGGCACACCCTGACACTCCCCAGGCACACCGCTGACACCCCCAGGCACACCCCTGACACTCCCCAGGCACACCTCTGACACCCCAGGCACACCCTCTGTCATTCCCAGGCACACCCCTGACACTCCCCAGGCACACCACTGACACCCAAGTGCACCCCAGACACCCCAGGTACACCAATGACACCCCAGGCCACACAACCACACCCCAGGCACACCTCTGACACTTCCAGGTACACCTCCCTGACACCCCAGGCACACCTCTGATGCCCCAGGTACCCCTCTGACACCCCAGGCACACCCCAGACACTCCCCAGGCACACCTCTGACACTCCCCAGGCACACCCTCTGACACCCCAGGGCACACCCCAGACACCCCAGGCACATTTCTGACACTCCAGGCACACCCCAGACACTCCCAGGTACACCACTGACACCCCAGGTACACCCCCTGACACTCCCAGGCACACCACTGACACCCCAGGCACACCTCAGACACCCCAGGCACACCTCTGACACTTCTGAGGCACACCCCCTGACACTTCCAGGTACACCTCTGACACCCCAGGTACACCCCCTGACACCCCAGGTACACCTCTGACACTCCCAGGTACACCCCTGACACTCCCAGGCACACCCCAGACACCCCCAGGCACACCTCTGACACTTCCAGGAACGACACCCTCCTGACACTCCCAGGCACACCTCTGACACTTCCAGGTACACCCCTGACACTCCCAGGCACATCAATGACACTACCAAGCACACCTCTGACACTCCCAGGTAGTCCTCTGAAGCCCCAGGTACCCCTCTGACGCTCCCAGGCACACCTCTGACACTCCCCAGGTACACCTCTGACACTCCCAGGCACCCCTGACACTCCCAGGTACACCGTCCCTAATGACTCAGTGGTGTAGGCCTAGCTTAAACTGACCTAATGACCAGTGGTGCAGGCCTAGCTTAAACTGACCTAATGACTCAGTGGTGTAGGCTCAGCTTAAACTGACCTAATGACCAGTGGTGTAGGCCTAGCTTAAACTGACCTAATGACTCAGTGGTGTAGGCCTAGCTTAAACTGCCCTAATGACTCAGTGGTGTAGGCCTAGCTAAACTGACCTAATGACCAGTGGTGTAGGCCTAGCTTAAACTGACCTAATGACTCAGTGGTTAAAACTTACGCCATGTCCGAAAGTAAATATTACCGGGTCATCTCGCACCAAGACACCTCGCACTCCAGCTCATAAGATAAGTCGCAATCAAGATTATTTACACCCAATTCAAGAGATAATCCCTACCTATTAATATATATACCATGTATTTTAGCTTTGTCTATGATTACAAAAAGAGATTACCCGTATGTAAATCTTGGAAGTGCAAAAATAGTTGCCAAAATGGTTGTACAGTATCTGATTATGTTATTTCATCACACAAACATTATGCTACAAGTACAGTACTTATTTCACACTATGTGGTTTACAATAATTTTGCAATTTACAGATTTGGCTAATAAATTTGGCAGTTTCATTTTATTAACTGGGCTTTGTAAATGTTTAAAATTTAAGTTTTTCAAAAGCCATTAATTTGCACCAGAAACATATGTCAGATTTGACTAAAACACACCACAAACTATTCCTGAGGACAGCCAATGGACGAATATTTACCATGGTATATATTTTATACATGTAAATACTGGTATATTTTATGGTAATTATTGACGACTGACCCGTACGATTTTTCATAGAAAACTACGATTATAAAATGCCTCAATTTCACTGTGTTATATAGTGGACACTGTCGTAGTTTGAGAAATGTGTTAACAAGTGGTTATTTCTAAAGTAAACTTAACCTAACCTCCCCAATTTCTTTATAGTAAATATATAATATTTTGTTTGTTACAGGAGGAGATGTTACAACAAAATTTTGGGAAATTAAACTGATCCATAACAGATGAAAATGATAACTGGAGCATGGAACAAGAGCTCCCACCACCACTATCACCACTACTAGCACCACCACCTATGGCAAGGTAAACTATAGGAACAGCTCTCATAGCCTATACCGAACTCTATGTGCTCGTCAAACTCTTAAGACAAGTTGCTGTAACTGTGCTGCTGCTGTTAGTCATTTGTCTGTCTGTCTGTCTTCATTTTTATATCTTTCTATCTATCTAACAGTCAGTGGTCCCGCCTGTTGACTATGGGAGTAATTTAAACCATGTGAGTTCATAATAAAACTAAGGCTTGACCTCCTAGCAGAGTGCCAGAGTTTAAACCAGGGGTCCACAGTGTTTGTGGCCGGCAGTATAGCATCCAAAATATGTGATGAGCGGCCGCTAAGTTGATAATGTAAGATAAGCATGTTGGAACACTTGATGCAGGAAACACCAAATGTGAAACTCTTTGTTAAACTGGTAAATTATAACTGACAATGCTAGTACTTGTAACAATTATTGTTGAAAATCTGCTTCAAATACTTTTGTTTTTACAGACGTGACAGTCATTGTAAATGTGATATTGATAAGGTTAAAGATAATATTCAGACAATTTGACCAAGGACAGCTGACAAAGTCATGAGATACTTATTTCCAGTAGAGTCTTTATGCCAGCAGGCTAGAGCCAGGCAGTCACCCATCTAAGTACTAACGTTGCTTTAACTGTGCTGTACTGTACTGTACTGTACTGTAACACTTAAAGCTCACTAACAATCATTAGAAAGGCAATTGTAGCAGCTTTACTAAATTTGAACCAGATTTCACAAATTGGCAGAGGATATTCTATTCTGTCTAATTGAATGCGCATCATAGTAACTATTTCCTCTGTATTGTTCAATGTGAAACATAATTTTTATGTTGTATTGTATTATTATTTATTACCACCCACTAGGATGCTCAAACAAAACTTCTGTATAGTACCATTACTGTACTTGTCTGAATACAGTACTGGTACAGTATATTACAGCTGCCCCCGATTTCACGACGGGTTAGGGACCCACATCCAGGTCAAGTCTAAAATGGATGTAAGTCGGAAATGCTTAAATAATACATAGAAAATCGAAAATGGGTGTCTCTTTTTCATCTCAGCATCACAAAACAACTCACTTTTAAGCTTGCCAGCAATTTTAAAGTGAATTACAGATAAAATTTTGTCTTTGTACTGACTTTGGACCTCAAAAATACATAATTTGACCAAATTTTGGTACGACTGAGGCAGGTCGAAGTGCTAGTGTGGACGTGTTTAGTAGGTAGAAGTCGGGAGGAGCTGTAGTTTAGTTCTTTATTTCTTAATGCCCAATTTCAAGTTTTATTTTTGTAAATTTAATACATATTGCATAACTACACTGTGTGATGGCTGATTTCTTATTTACAATGTTGCTAATTCGTGTATTAAGGTTGCTGACCCTGGTTTAAACCATCTGAGCTAATGATGCTTGACAGAGTTTTGGGTGGCAATGGGCTGCTACTTTTTTATCAACAAACTGGTTATCCCAGTGCTTGTCATTCTTCGTCTACCTGTCTCTGTGAAGTGGGTATTTTCACGCTGTTGAGCATCAAATAGAAACAGCACTATCGACACTTTGTGAAGATGGCCTATTGTGCCCTGACTGTGACTAAACCACTGATGCCACAATTGGTGACAAAAACAATGTCATCCAACCCACTGAGTTTTAATTAACTTTTTGAATGTTTTTTGCATGTGCGTAAATTATACACACATGCACAGCGCCCTTAGTTTTGATTACCCGAGTTGTTGTGAGTTGAGTTTATTTATGTGAGATTATAATACACAGCATTTACTGCAGACACAACAGAGGTTCACATACACTATCCATGACTTGGAATCTTATTGTGTGGCAGTTCTATTTTATGTAGCTACTGGTACTGTATATACCACTAATAATAATAAAGTATCATATCCAACTGCTCATTCCAGTGACGTTTAGTTTGTTTCATCGAAGAAAGATTTAGACTTGGGCAACGGAAGTTATCATATTTTGTATGGGTCACAGAATGGAAGAGGTTGGGAACCACTGATCTAACTGTTTATGTCTGTCTTTCTGTGCCTATCAGCTATATCTATCTATTTTCTACCAATATCTATCTATAAATACCTGTCTCAGTCAGTTTTATCTATTTATCAATACAAGTATTTGTCAGTCTGTCAATCTATGTACTGTACATCTATCCATATGACTTACCAATATCTGTCAGTATCTATTTATTATTTAGAGAATGTATATACAGGTGATTTAAAACTTGCAGGCACAGAGTAATTGACTTTTAAATAATCTAAATATCTTTAATTTTTTCAAAGGTCATTAATTAACACTAATTACCTTAATTTTTAAACTGTGAACCCAGATCCTTAATCAGCATGTAAAGTTGTACCTTTGTGTTGTATTATATTTTTTATTAATAAACCACATCATTTATATAGAGTTTATTATGTTAAAAATATATATTTTTCTGAGACATGAATTTGCAAGGTCAGCCTGTAGCACTGTGCATTGTAGGATTTATTGGGGGTCCCAAGAGCGAAGTTTGAACTAATGGGAAAACCTGTTAATCCGCACATCTCAATCCCTCGAGGTGCCGTGGTAACTGTGATTCTACCTGTCTGTCTGTCTGAACTACTGTATTATTGTACCACTAATTTAGCTGGGAATATTAAGGCAAAAATGACAAGCATGCAAGATTCACAGTCCCAAGAAAGTTCACGTGAAACCAAATCTGCATAAAACAAACAACTTGTGCTGAATGATATTAATTTATGGACATATTTTTCATAAACTGTTGTGTATATTAAATAAGCTTGCTCTTTTGTTACAGATGATAACAACTAAACCTTGTGAAATTAATAACTGGAGCATGGAAACACTGCTGTTACAGGTATATGTTCCTATGTCTGTCTAACTGTCTATCTGTATCTATCTGTATCTATATCTTTCTATCAGTCTGTCTGTTTGGTATCTATATCATCTGCTGACTGTCTTTATCTACAAGCAAGTGTTCATCTTTATCCATATCTATGCTATCAGTGAGAAAGAAGGACAGTGAGTGAGGAAAAGGACACAAGAGGCAACAGTGGGAGGGGGAAGGTGGGTACACAAGATACAGTGAGGAGGGAAGGTGGGAAGCACAAGAGGTGCTGGTGAGTGAGGAAGGTGGGCACACAAGAGGTACAGGAGTGAAGAAGGTGGGTACACAAGAGGCAAGGCGGAATGAGGAAGGTAAGGCCACAAGAGGTACAGTGAGGAGGAAGTGGGTACACAAGAGGTACAGTGGCGAGAAGGTGGGTACACAAGAGGTAACAGGTGGAGGCTGCAGACTGCTGGATGTTGCTGACTGGGGTAAGTGGCAGGTAACAGGTCTGGCTGGCAAGACTGAAGAAACTCAACACTGAAGATTATACCTGACTGTGGATGTGAGCCCTGGCTGCCCGGGTGACATGATCATGCTGGAGGGGGGCGCTTGAAGGCTGCTGTGTTGTGAGTCATGGATGAGTTCTGCTGCCTGGATGACATGATCAATGCTGAGGGTACTGAAGGCTGCTGTGTTGTGAGTCATGGATGAGTTCTGCTGCCTGGGTGATATGATCAGCGCTGAGGGGCGCGAAGGCCGCTAAAAGGTAGCCTGGGGCGGATGAGTTCTGCTGCCTGGGTGATATGATCGCGCTGGAGGGGGGTGCTGGTTGGCTGTTGTGTTGTGTGTCATGGATGAGTTCTGCTGCCTGGGTGACATGATCAGTGCTGGTGGGGGTGCTGAAGGCTGCTGTTGTGAGTCATGGATGAGTTCTGCTGCCTGGGTGACATGATCAGTGCTGGAGAGGGTGCTGAAGGCTGCTGTGTTGTGAGTCATGGATGAGTTCTGCTGCCTGGGTGACATGATCAGTGCTGGAGGGGGTGCTGAAGGCTGTTGTGTTGTGAGTCATGGATGAGTTCTGCTGCCTGGGTGACATGATCAGTGCTGGAGGGGGTGCTGAAGGCTGCTGTGTTGTGAGTCATGGATGAGTTCTGCTGCCTGGGTGACATGATCAGTGCTGGAGGGGTGCTGAAGGCTGTTGTGGTGAGTCATGGATGAGTTCTGCTGCCTGGGTGACATGATCAGTGCTGGAGGGGGTGTTGAAGGCTGTTGTGTTGTGAGTCATGGATGAGTTCTGCTGCCTGGGTGACATGATCAGTGCTGTAGGGGGTGTTGAAGGCTGTTGTGTTGTGAGCCATGGATGAGTTCTGCTGCCTGGGTGACATGATCAGTGCTGGATGGGGTGCTGTTCATTTTCAAGAGTCAGAAATGGCTGGAGGAAGTTTAGGGAACTGTTGTCTTTATTGTCAGCACGAGGACTTTCCCATCACATGAAAGGAAGAATGTATACAACTGGTGTGAGAAATGTGGTGTTATATGTCCGTGAAACATGGCCAGGTAAAAAAGATGACATATGCAGTCTTGAGTGAGCTGAAATGAGAATGGTGAGGTGGATGTGTACTGTGACGCTGAAAGATAAGAATCGCCGTTCAGAGCTAAGAGGACGGCTGGGTATTGAGAGTATCGGCCAAGATTTAAGTATAAGTAGACTGAGATTGGGAGTGTGGGGAGAATGGATGAGACCAGCTGCGTTAAGTGGTGCATGAGTCTAAATGTGGTGAGGGGGAGAGCCAGTGGTAGGTGGCCAAGAATGACATGGGGAGAGATTGTAAGAAATGATCTTAGAACCTGACAAGACTGACTGTAAGAGATGGTGTGGAAACTGGCTGTATGATTTGGATGGTGATGATGATTTTGTTCTATCATTCTGTCTAACTTTCAGGCTATCTATCTATTTATCTATCTATCTATCTATCTATCTATCTATCTATCTATCTATCTATCTCTACTCCTGTACTATATTGTATTTCTCACCATATTAAAGGCAACCACAGATATAGCATGGAAGGTTTATAGTCCCAAGAAAGTTCACCTAAACTAAACTTTCATAAAAGGAACAAATATTTAAATGAGAAAAATTGCAATGTGTTCCATAACCTGTACAGTACAGTTGACCCTCGCCATGAGGAACTGATAAAAAATAATAATAATAATAAATAAGAGGAAGGGGAAAAATATTGCATGCCATTTGACAACTGTTTCACTTAAGATGTGGGAGACAGATGTGTCTCGCGGGGCTGACTCCTGCTGGACGAATAATAAAAAGTTAATGTGTGTTTTATTACCTTTGATAATAATTTTTGACAGTCTAAGAAAGCTTGTGCATGTAACTGCTAAAAAGGAACAAAACTACGATATCTACCCAAAACTACGATTTGAAAAATAACAACAGCACAGCTTGACCTGGGTATATGTATACAGTTATATATGATAGGGTGAATTATGGAGACATTTGTTAGGTTAAAAATATGTTCTATATGCAGGGAAATATGGTATATCTCTCTACATCTTTTCTGTCCATCTGTCTACAGTATATTTTGTTCTTTATATGCAATTGTAGACAGAACTCACTGTACTAACCACATATAAATAAAGTTGACAATGCATGTGATTAATACCTGGAATACAAATATTTGCAGAAAAAATGTCCAATATATTCAGCAACTAGGACCACTTTTAGAACCAAGAAATATTGTTTATTGTTTTATACCAAAACACTGGTGATTGTCTCTCAGATATATCAGGAGTTGTATATCTTTGTGGTGCATCGCTGTGTCCTGGGTTCATTCCCAGCCTGGGACAGATGTTACCCCTCACTACCAAAACAAGTGGCTGGTTTTCCAGGCACAATACTACAGTTTCCTCCCATACTGTACAGTATTAATAGACCAACTGCCCAAACGGCTCATTACTGGTAATTACGATGTCGCCACGCTAAATTATACAAAAGTTAGAATCCTAATTTAATGTTGACTCGGCCATAGTGAGCTTTTCTATGCCACTGATGAATGAGTCTTGATCATTGTCACAACTATAATGTGGTTCTCTGCTACCCATCTTCCCTCTGGCCTTTTATTGTGGAAAAGCCAAGAATTATTATTGTGTGAGGATGAAGTGGATCTCTGAGGTAACAATGATAAATATTTTGGTGTTAAGTCGGTGATTGTGTGTGTTCGACCTACCACTCACTGCAGGAGTGAAGACCTTCCTTAAAAGGTTTAACTTGGCAGTGTTCACAAGGTCACAACACAGACGTCCTCACGGTAATTTTGGATGGCTTATAACAAAGCCGCTTTTTATTATACTAACTTTTGACCTGATGATGTGGTCAGGCCATTATCAGATGCAGATCAGAAACACAAAAGACTGTTCTCTTATAATGCTCACTGAGTAATAAGGATGGATTACATTCTTAACTCTCACAAATGGCAGCCATCACCCAAAGAAGTTAGCTGTAGGATGGTAGTCATCACCTGCAGAAGTTAACTGCAGGATGGTAGTCATCACCTGCAGAAGTTAACTGTAGGGATGGTAGTCACCTGCAGAAGTAAGGTAGGGGATGGGAGTCATCACCTGCAGTTAGCTGTAGGGATGGTAGCCATCACCTGCAGAACTTAGCTGTAGGGATGGTAGTCATCACCTGCAGAACTTAGCTGAGGATGGGAGTCATCACCTGCAGAACTTAGCTGTAGGATGGTAGTCACCTGCAGAACTTAGCCAGGGATGGCAGGAGGATGATCATTAACTAAGGATAAAGAAGGTACCTGTAGCTTGTCAAAAAAATATATATACATGGTGAACTGTATACCTGTGTTGTGTATATACATGGTGAACTGTATACCTGTGTTGTCTATATACATGGTGAACTGTATACCTGTGTTGTGTATATACATGGTGAACTGTATACATGTGTTGTGTGTATACATGGTGAACTGTATACCTGTGTTGTGTGTATACATGGTGAACTGTATACCTGTGTTGTCTATATACATGGTGAACTGTATACCTGTGTTGTGTATATACATGGTGAACTGTATACCTGTGTTGTGTGTATACATGGTGAACTGTATACCTGTGTTGTGTATATACATGGTGAACTGTATACCTGTGTTGTGTATATACATGCTGAACTGTATACCTGTGTTGTGTATATACATGGTGAACTGTATACCTGTGTTGTGTATATACATGGTGAACTGTATACCTGTGTTGTGTATATACATGGTGAACTGTATACCTGTGTTGTGTATATACATGGTGAACTGTATACCTGTGTGTGTTGTATATATACATGAGGAATGTACACCTGTGTTGTATATATACATGGTGAACTGTATACCTGTGTTGTGTAGCATACATGTGAACTGTATACCTGTGTTGTGTGAGCACATGGTGAACTGTACACCTGTGTTGTGTATATACATGGTGAACTGTATACCTGTGTTGTGTATACATGGTGAACTGGGATACCTGTGTTGGTCTATATACACAGAACTGTGGTACTGTAAAGGTCTATACATGGTGAACTGTATACCTGTTAAAGGTGGCGGCTACGGTGAACTTTCGTATACCTGTGTTAGTATATACATGGTGAACTGCATACCTGTGTTGTGTGCATATACATGCAGAACTGTATACCTGTGCTGGTGGGGTATACACATGGTGAATCAGTATACCCGTGTTGTGTATATACATGGTGAACTCTGTATACCTGTGTTAGTATATACATGGTGAACTGTATACCTGTGTTGTAGTATACATGGTGAACTGTATACCTGTGTTGTCTATATACATGGTGAACTGTATACCTGTGTTGTCTATATACATGGTGAACTGTATACCTGTGTTGTCTATATACATGGTGAACTGTATACCTGCGTTGTGTATATTGTATTAGCTGTGGTGAGATACCAAACTATCTCACTTGTTAACGAGTGTAGGTTAGTCACTGGTACCTTTGATGCAGCTGAGTGAGATATATGGTCATCTCACGTCATGTCACCTTTGATACAGCTGAGTGAGATATATGGTCATCTCACGTCATGTCACCTTTGATACAGCTGAGTGAGATATATGGTCATCTCACGTCATGTCACCTTTGATACAGCCGAGTGAGATATATGGTCATCTCACGTCATGTCACCTTTGATGCAGCTGAGTGAGATATATGGTCATCTCACGTCATGTCACCTTGAAACATCGAGATATAAACCACACCCACAAACCAAAAAACAAACACACAACCCTCACTACCCTGATTTAATACCACACGCTGATTTAATAGTTATATTGAGTAATGTCTGACAATTATTTGTATTGACAGACTAATGAGCATAGCTATTGGCTTGTAATTAGCTGATATATTAAGAGAGAGGTACAGCCCCGAGAGCTGGTCTCACTTTAGGGCATCGTGTCGGGCTGTGAACTGGGCTGAACTCTCTTGAGTCTGGTGACTGGTGGTTGGACGTAAATTAATATTCCAACAGGTCATTAACTAAACAGCCTACCACAATAATTGAGGGCTTAAGTCTAGAAGTTTAATGGGCTGTACACCTGGAGGAGCGTGACAGAACAATGTTTAGGGCTGTACACCCTAGAAGGTGTGAGACAGAACAATGTTTATGGCTGTACATCCTAGGAGGTGTGACAGAACAAATGTT
>NW_024750198.1:0-29702 GCF_018991925.1 Homarus americanus | reverse complement strand
CCCTCCTCTTCCCCCTCCCCCTTCCTCCTCCTCACCCAGGGAGAGATGGACGAGAGATACAAGTCGTGTAATATCCGCTGAGGACGCTGCTAGTGACGTCATCATCTCAGGCCTGGCCTGGCGTGGACTTGGAGCCTATACCTATAGTCTTAGTAGCCCCATTGCTTACATTGCCCCGTAGCCCGTCCTCGACAAGCTATACCTGATTTATGGGTTCATCGTGTAGCCCCCTTCCGTCCCTCCCTCCCCCTCTCTCAGTAGTGGCTGTATAAGAAACGTGTAAAATACTCCAGCTATATAGTAAACGTGTTCGTATGTATAGCCTCAGTTGTGCTACACGATGAAAAACTACTAGACGATGGCAGGTCTGTGGCACCTTGGGGAGTCTAGCCAGTTAACCAAGTTACCTCCGTGAATTTCCGCCTTTATTTAGTTGTGGTCGTATTCTTTAATACGCTAGTTGTTAACATTTAGGTGAGAATAAGTAAATATTATCAAAACATCATTGAAAAACTCATAAGTGACTTTGTAATCTAATTCAGTCGAGATAATAATATAAACACGAACGGGCTGGTCAAGCTCAGAGCTGTCCAGGGGTCATCTGGCCCTCCGGGTCGAGGTTGATCGGTGTGTTTTTTCTTTTTTCTTTTAATTGTTTCAATATGTGTTAAAGTCATTACTGTGTTAACAATATTGTATAAAAGACAAAGAACATTTAAATATACGTATTTAGTTTCAGGGTTTAATTAGTTATTTATTATTTACATTTATTACTATTATATTTGTTTTCCTCTCGTGTGTACAGTTTAAGTCTTTACTGTTGTTTTAAGTAACTTTAGATTTAGTTGTTTTTCTCCCAAACTTATGTTGACATTTACATTGTTTAGAATATATCATATAACGCGTCATGATCATCCTGTGTATATAAAGATCAGAGTTAAGTATATATTCCTTAAGGTTAAGTTACTTAAACTATTCACGTGGACCTAATATGATGACCTACATGGTCACCTATGGCCAGTGTGTGTGTCCGCTAAGAAGGGGTAAAGGAATACTTTTTATTGTTACAATAATGTAAATTAATTTACACATAATAATATTATCACTGTTTCATATAAGACGTCATTTACACTCATAAGATATTCCAATATACCTAAAGCAGGTTACGTTACGTTACGTTACGTTGCGTTATGTTTTGTATGAAGCTTTTCATTTGTATGTATTACTGTAAGGAAAAAATGACAATAAGTGTTAAATTTAATACAAATGTAAACTAAAGTGTAAAAAAATCAGAAGGAAAAATGACAATAAAAATTGGATTGTCGGCCATTAACTTGGTAACACCTTTTGTATTAACCAATACGTGATGCCTTAATGAGCCTTAAGACACTGGTGCCGTTCTTACTGTAAGGCTGCTATAATTCTCTGACGCAGTTGTACACAACCGACTTAGTTGTTCCCACGGGTGTAGAGATGAACCAATGGCCTCCAGGCTGCTGGCACGAGGAACAACATTGATGGCCATTAAAAATTTAGATTGTTTGGGCCGAAATACTTTTACTTACGAAACACTGCTAGCATGTATTGGCAAGGGCAGCCCGGAACCGTCAGGAACTCCGCCGATTGGATCCCATAGGCCACCCTTCTTCGCCAATCTCCCTAGGTGCTGAGGCAACTGAGGGTCTTCAGGACTGCGCCGAGAGGGCCAGAACAGCCGTCCTCACGCCCCCAAGGAGTGATGCTAGCGAAGGTCCCGCTGGACCCCCGAGTAAGGTTGAGACTTTTCCTCTATTTCTCTTTAAGACAGAGAGGCAACACTGGCTAGTGACGCTAAGAGTATCTTCTGTCATATCTTGATATATTATTACTTATTTTATAGTGGCGTCCACAACACACCGAGACTTTGGTGTTTGTTTCTGTGAGTTAAGGAGATACAGTGAGTCAACCTGAGACGTTTGTCAGCTGGTGCACAAGTTTTGAATTACGATCACAAGTACTCATATTTCATTATTTCTATTATCCTCGCTGGGTGGGAGATATAAACTAATGTTATAGTTATAATTATAGGCACCAGTAACTCATGTAATGTTATCGGTATACAGTCCCCAGTAACTTATTGACATATTCTTCACAGTTTTTTTTTTTTACGAGATTAGTCAGATCACAGGTCAATGACCCACATCAGGGCCTGGGGGTCGAAAATATAATAATAATAATAATAATAATAATAATAATAATAATAATAATAATAATAATAATAATAATAATAATAATAATAATAATAATAATAATAATAATAATAAAAGAGAGAAACATTATATGTATGTTGTGTTGTCAAGGTAAAAGAAACATTTGTGACCTGCAATTGTGTAAAAATGAGGCAGAAAGTCAATAAGAAGTGTGACGTAGATGTTTCATATTTATAAACAGTCAGCATAATGAAGTGATGATCTTCACGGCCAGGAGGAGTTGTGCTGAAAGCCCGACGGTGTGTTCAGTGTCTTCCAGGAGCAGTATGATAGTGTGTAAGTTGGTGGATGATAAAGTGGCAACACACTGTAGGAGCCTCGTGAGGGATCCTCCACGTAATAAATGGTGAGTTATTGACGTGGGTCTTGTGTGTGTGTGTGTGTGTGTGTGTTTGTGTGTGTGTGTATGTGTGTGTGTGTTTTTGTGTGTGTGACCTGTGGTGAAATGGTCAGCATCCTGCCCGAGTTCGATCCTCGGGCAGGGTGAAACTATGGGCAAGTTTCTTTACGCCATTTGCCTCTGTCTACCCAGCAGTAATTGGTACTCTGGATGTTAATTGGTTTGCGGATCGTGTTCCGGGGTAATGGTTAGCCAGTGCAGTTGGCGAGCTGTCCAGTCTTCTCGGACTATTCCTTGACACTGGGTCATGCAGCTCGTTAACTTAGGGTGAGGTTGTTGTGTTGGCGACAGCTTCTACACTTTAACAAATTCACACCTAGGAGGCCCTTGGGCCGGCCATCCTCGATTTCGAGGGGCTTCCATTATTATGTGTGTATGTGCTATATAATCCACTATGGATGTGGTAATCATTATTTTACTTGGACTGATGGATGACACGTAGGAGTGGATGTCGTCGCTCTATATGCGCCGGATGAATGTTGGAGGAGGTGACGACGGGTAGCATGAATAAGCTGGTTTACATTTTACCTTACCTATCATGCCTATGGCGACTGTATCCTGCCTACTGTTCGTATCACGGTGATAGCATGCCAGGTTCGTATAATCTAGCATGGAATGGCGTACAAATAAAGATATGAACATTTAATATACGATATAATGGACGTTACTAGTGAGCTTTGGGTATTACAAGTGGCTGGTACAGGTCGATGGTGATAGTATAGTCAGTAACCATAATTACTGGCCCATCCACAGGTCGAGCGTAGTGTGGGTAGAGGTCCTTGTGGACAGCGGCTCACACAGTAGCAACTCACACACCAACACAGCATAAGACCCTTGAATACTTATCACCAGTCGTTCAGGTCATACCTCCTTTTACTCTGAATATAAGGTAACTTGTACTACTCCCACTAACGTGAAATAAATAAATTATAATTTATGTCTACTGGACCAGTAACATGTCCACTACCCACCAGTAAAAGGACACAGCATCAATTTGGGAATATGTCGAGGCCAACGCAGGAGTATCTGATGATGTCCCGCACTACATGATCTTGTCAGGGCCACAGTACAGCAGCAGGCCAAGTCTCATGCTATATGTTAACAGATACAGTCCTCTGATACACTGAACACACCGTCGGGCTGTCAGTACCACTCCTCCTGGCCGTGAAGATTATCACCTCATTAGCTGCCTGTTTATAAATATTAAACTATGAAACATCTACACCACACCTCTAACCAGTGGTAATTAATGTTAATATTACTTATACCATAACGTGAAGCATCCGGCAATAAGTTACTAGGGACTACAAGCCTTATAACATTACATGAATTACTGGGGACTATATGCCTATATACTTTATATAAGTTACTTAGGACTATATAACTATAACATTAGTTTATATCTCCCACCCAGCGAGGATAATAGAAATAATGAAATATGAGTACTTGTGATCGTAATTCAAAACTTGTGCACCAGCTGACTAACGTCTCAGGTTG
Organism: Homarus americanus; assembly: GCF_018991925.1. NCBI lineage: Eukaryota > Metazoa > Arthropoda > Malacostraca > Decapoda > Nephropidae > Homarus > Homarus americanus. The sequence goes on along the minus strand of NW_024750198.1, from coordinate 25,556 downwards.
ACTCACTGTATCTCCTTAACTCACAGAAACAAACACCAAAGTCTCGGTGTGTTGTGGACGCCACTTTAAAATAAGTAATAATATATCAAGATATGACAGTAGATACTCTTAGCGTCACTAGCCAGTGTTGCCTCTCTGTCTTAAAGAGAAATAGAGGAAAAGTCTCAACTTTACTCGGGGGTCCAGCGGGACCTTCGCTAGCATCACTCCTTGGGGGCGTGAGGACGGCTGTTCTGGCCCTCTCGGCGGAGTCCTGAAGACCCTCAGTTGCCTCAGCACCTAAGGAGATTGGCGAAGAAGGGTGGCCTATGGGATCCAATCGGCGGAGTTCCTGACGGTTCCGGGCTGCCCTTGCCAATACATGCTAGCAGTGTTTCGTAAGTAACAGTATTTCGGCCTAAAATATCTAAATTTTTAATGGCTATCAATGTTGTTTCTCGTGCCAGCAGCCGGGCCCAGGATCACTTGTTACTATCTATACCACTTACAGATTGATCATAAGTTCATAATTGAAAGAAAATTAACTACTGCTACGCTTCAGGATTCACTTCCCTTAAGGATGACGTTGCATTAAGACACATAAAAATAACTACTTTGTATTATAATAATAAGCCACCTTTTATTGTCTGTTGTCACTCTTAGTTGTTAATGGCACCTGACACCTTAATAGTACTGCAGTCTGATATGATGAATTACCTGTAGGGGTCATAAATATGCCCGGCTCTACAGTGTTTAGCATCATGACTTGTTTTATTAGTACATGGGATATTTCTCAATGTATATGGATAAAATTAGGAACTTGTATTATATGAACTAATGAACAAATTCTCATCTTTCAGTTTCTGTAATATAAACAATGAGATTCATTAGACTAAGTACAAGTAAAAAAAAATATTTTCCTCTCCTTTTGTACGATTGTATATATTAATTGAATATTAAATCGCGTTATGTTATGATTTATAACATATCGTTGCTCATAAGTTATGAGCAACGATAGCCTACTGTTTCACGGACAATAATTTGACATAAGATACAATAATTTAAAATAAGGGATTTTCAACAGCCTATTGATTACTGAACCGTGTATATCAAGTTATCTCAAGAACCTAGAGTATGGCGCCTCCCTCACTACTCTCTGAAACAGCTTCAGTAAGTAAGGCTGAAGTTCAGATGCTAACTGTCAAGAGTTCTGTGTAATATTGTACATTAAGCTGTAGTTTGCACACACTGTCCTGTCTGGAGCCTTGAGTATCATACACGTGCTGTACACATATTAATTTTGTTTTGCTAACTATCAGTATGAAATTTCAACCTAACCTAATTATCAATGAGTTATTTAATCTAACCTAATATAACCTAAACTACTTATGCCAACCCAACATAACCTAAGATATCGACCCAACAAAACTATCATGAAATAATTCAAGCTAACCTAACCTAACCTAAGCTCATATTTGTCTCCGGCTGAAGTATACCTGACCACCTTTATGTCGTCCCATTAGGAAGCTGATGAGTCTGTGTTATATTTGTTCCTCATTACAAAACGAAATTAATCTTTAAATAATGGTACAGCGGACGACACACACCTATTGCTGTGTTTGGTGACGCGTTGGTTAATGGTGACATGTTGGTTAATGTTGACACGTAGGTTAATGGTGACGTGTAGCATAAGAGTAAAGTGCTGGTTAATGGTGAGGTGTTGGTTAATGGTGACGTGTTGGTTTATGTTGACCTGTTAGTTAATGGTGACGTGTTAGTTAATGGCAACGCCTTGGTTAATCGTGACGAGTTGATGGTTAATGGTGACGTGCTGGCTAATGATGACGTGTTGGTTAATGATCTCCCCACTTCATTTTGCTAAGGGTCAAGACTCGTGTTCCTGCCTCACTTCCAACCTACACCGCCTCACTCACCCCTCTGGCAGGTAACACACTCTGGTCCCGCACCCCTCTGGGTAACACACTCTGGTTAACACACTCTGGTCCCACAACCCTCTGGCAGGTAACAACACACTCTGGTCCCACACACCCTCTGGCAGGTACACACACTCTGGTTCCACAACCCTCTGGCAGGTAACACACTCTGGTCCCACAACCCTCTGGCAGGTAACACACTCTGGTCCCACAACCCTCTGGCAGGTAACACACTCTGGTCCCAGCCCTCTGGCAGGTAGCACACTCTGGTCCCACACCCCTCTGGCAGGTAACACACTCTGGTCCACAACACCTCTGGCAGGTAACACACTCTGGTCCCGCACCCCTCTGGTAGGTAACACACTCTGGTTCCACAACCCTCTGGCAGGTAGCACACTGGTCCCACAACCCTCTGGCAGGTAACACACTCTGGTCCCACAACCCTCTGGCAGGTAACACACTCTGGTCCCACAACCCTCTGGCAGGTAGCACACTCTGGTCCCACAACCCTCTGGTAGGTAACACACTCTGGTCCCACAACCCTCTGGCAGGTAGCACACTCTGGTCCCACAACCTCTGGCAGGAACTAGCCCTGGTGGTAGTCTCTGGCAGGTAACACTGGTCACAACCCCCCCTGGTAGGTAACACACTCTGGTCCCACAACCCTCTGGCAGGTAACACCTCTGGTCCCAACCCTCTGGCAGGTACACACTCTGGGCCCCTCCTCTGGGCCACTCCTGGTCCCACAACCCTCTGGCAGGTAACACACTCTGGTCCCACAACCCTCTGGCAGGTAACACACTCTGGTCCCACAACCCTCTCCACACAGGGCTCTGGCAGGTAACACACTCTGGTCCCACAACCCTCTGGTAGGTAAAAAAAAAATAACACTTAGTTAATATTTGTTAATGTTAGGTTAAGTTAGTTTAAGTTTTCTATTTCACAATTCATTAATACCTAATATGATGAAGTACATGATCACCGATGGCCAGTTAGAAGCTTAAAATAATACATAGAAGTTATCGATATTAGGCAATTATCCCTGTTTAGTTTAAGCTTTTACAAATCATTAATCGTTTTTGTCAAATAGAGATAACTTTTTGGTTTTACTACTACAACTTAATATTAATTCGTATATTGTAAGATTTTGTATATTTCTTTTCAGCCCTTGCTTACTGCCATATGATGTTTCATTTATACTTTAAATAGGTTAGGTTAGGTTTGGTCAGGTCAGGTTACAATATGTATGAAGGTATTCATTTATTTGCACATTTATGATCTACAGGATCGTTTATGGCCGGTGAAAAGTTTCCCAAAAAGAGAAATACCTAGAATTTATCACTAATCGTCAATTATGCATATTTAGTGTAACATATAGTATATATTCCGTTTATATTTGTTTGTTTTCATATTATTTTAGTCAATTATTTGTTGACATTAAATTACAATAAGTAAATATTATTAAAAACAACACTGAAAAACACACAAGTGACTTTGTAACATATAATTAGGTCAAGATAATAATACCAATACCACGTGCTGGTCAATCTCCGAAAGAGTTGTCCGGGGGTCAAGCTAACCTCTGGTCGGGGCTTGACCAGCACGAAAAAAAAACAAAAAATTATTTTGGTGATACGTGGTGTAATGGTCAGCATGCTCGGCTTTTAATGCGAGTCGACACGAGTTCGATTCCCAAGCAGGGTAGGACTGGTTTTTTTTTTTTTCTTTTATTTATTTATTTTTTTTTTTAATACGTCATTTGTCTCTGTCGACCCAGCAGTAATTAGCGACCTGGATATTAATCGATTAGTGGATCGTGATCGGGATAATGGTTAGCAAGTGCAGTTGGCGAGTTGTCCGGTCTTCTCGGATTATTCCTTGACACTAGGTCATGCAACTCGTTAACTTAGGGTGTGGTAGTTGTGTTGACTATAGCTTCTACACGTTAAACAAATTCACGCCTTGGGCCGGCCCATCCTCGTACACGAGGGGCAACCATTAATATTACTTGAGTAAATGTTATAAGTATATACTGCAGTTAGTCTATAGTATAAAAGACAAAGAATATCAAAATATATATATTTAGTTCCAGGGTTTATTTAGTTATTTATTACTTGCACTTATTACTGGTATTTGTTTTTCTCTCATCTGTATAGTTTAAATCTTTACTGTTGTTTTGAGTAACTTTAGATTTAATTATTTTTCTCCGAAACTTACGTCTGTTACATTTTTTTCAGAATACATCATAATATCATATCACCCATGATGATTATCCTGTATGTAAAACGAAAAAAAAATGATAACACTTAGTTAATATTTGTTAATGTTAGGTTAAGTTAGTTTAAGTTTTCCATTTCACAATTCATTAATACCTAATATGATGACGTATATGATCTCCGATGGCCAGTTAGAAGCTTAAAATAATACATAGAAGTTATCGATATTAGTCAATTATCCCTGTTTAGTTTAAGCTTTTACAAATCATTAATCGTTTTTGTCAAATAGAGATAACTTTTTGGTTTTATTATTACAACTTAATATTAATTCGTATATTGTAAGATTTTGTATATTTCTTTTCAGCCCTTGCTTACTGCCATATGATGTTTCATTTATACTTTAAATAGGTTAGGTTAGGTTTGGTCAGGTCAGGTTACATTTTGTATGAAGATATTCATTTATTTGTACACCCTCCTACACTCATTTTCGTCTCCTAACTTCGTCTAACAGTAACGTATAAAAGTTTCTGACCTGAAATGTATCGCCAAACTCCTTCAAGTTTGTCCCTGTGAAAGTTTCTAGCGACGAGGAATAAGTTTCAGAATATATCACTTGTGGGGGTACTGGTGTAACATTAATCGGGCACTTTTTTTCTACGAGAGGCGTATAAATACTTCTGATCAGGGAAGTTATTATAAAATTTCTCAGGCTTAGCGAAGTAGAAGTTTATGTACTGAAGAACTTTTGAACTTGTCAGGACGCAAGAGAGGGAGGTATGTGTGTGTGGGTGTGACTGTGTAATTTTCCTGTATGTATTTACGCATGTGCACTCATGTATATTTGAACACATGAGATTATGTAGTGTTACTCTATACACTCGGGCAATAACATCATCCAGTAAGAGCCTTCACTAAGACTCACTGTATGATAGACTTTGATCCACACACTGTATCAGCAAATGTATTTATATGTTGATCCTGGACGGCTACGAGCCACCAGCGACCCTAAATCATATGGCCATTAAAAGTGTAATTTGTACACAGTAAACAGTCTAGTAAACTTTATTGAATGGACACCAAGTTTACCGTAATCATTCGTTTGAAGCCCATTGAGTAGATCAGTGCACTTACATGTCTCTATAAGATAATTTAATAAGCTCTCTAAGACACAAACTTCTAGATGGAGTGTGTGTTATATGTGTTTAACCCCATGTACCAGTGTTGAGTTTAATGGATCACTGTTCCTGGAATGTATTTTGTTTTTACTGTAAAGCTGAAGTTTGTTTCCATACTATCAGATATTTTATTTCCTTATTCTTGATAATTCCTTTTACCAAATAAGTACATTGCGTCATCTACATAAATTGTGAAAGCTTCTGTAAACACGTTATTTTTCTATATATTTGCCTGGGATAGTATTAGCGCCAAGTTATTATTAATTTGTGTAGATCAGTACACTTTTAATATAAAAAATCCGCTGGTGCATTTATTATTTTCTTATGGCAAGGGTAAGGTACATATTTGTAACTTTGTGGATTATGTAGTTAACTATGTTTGAGACATTAGTGCTTTACACCATGAAGTAGGTACAGCACATCATAAAACTTAAGCTTTCAGAAATAAAAAAAAAAGACCTCCTTCCCTGCTGCCTTACACATACTGTGGCTCTAACTCTCCTGTCCGTTGTGATTTTCCACCCTGTCCGACCCTCCACTGTGTCAGCTGACGTGTTCAAACAAAAGCACGTCGGTTTCCGCAGTTACAGACATCAAAATCTAACCATCTATTATTCTTCATCACTTCAAACCTCATAGTTTTCAATTCAATTAGTTTCAATGATAAATTATAATTAAACCCTTTCTGCCAAGGAGTATAATTAAATTAAAAATATCGCAAAAATTTCCAAACGAACACTGGCGCACAACCCTGGCGCCCACAACTTATAGCATCCACACCGATACCTTTTCCCGGGCTACCTACCTCTTCTCCCTAGCTTATATCCTCACCAGGCAGGAGTCCTCCTCTCCCTACTAAACCATAACTTCATAACCCAGGTATGTAATGTATCCTCGCTGGCACCAGAATAGGAAGCCCATGTTATTCTCCGTTAACCTCACAACTTGCCGAAACTCTAGTAGTTAGTTTCAGTGCGGTTATTCGGGCGACCAGACCACACACATGCCACCGGCCGCCCAGCACCTGCAGGAAGAGCTATAAGGGCGGGAGGCAGTGAAACTCACTCTCAGGACTGTACAACACCCCCGGGGAGAGAGGCAGAGTTTTAACCCTCACCCAGAACAGCTTACGTTTCTCCACGAATCAGATTTAGTTAGACAGCAGTAATGTGTAACACCTGGAGTTATTGTTATTATCAATTAGTTTAGAGTGTAATAACAGTAATTACAATTAACATATATGCTTTAGAGAAACATTCTGTGTAGGACAGTGAGTGAGAGTTAGAATAAAGAACTATATTGTATTTTAATGATGGTGCTATATTGACGTTACCATTTGTTGAGCCTTAGGACAAAAATTATAAAAAAAAACATTTATTCTTACTAATCTTACGTAATTCAGTACAATGATTAGTAAATTAATAGTTGCCATTGAAACCTGTACATATAATTGTTAATATTCCCCTCGAAAAATATTAAATCACTTTACCGACATGTTTGATTGATTGATTGAAATAGACATGTCGTAATGGTCGCACAGTTAATTATTGGTATTTGGTAATTCTTAGGAACTTATGAGTATATGTCATAATAATTTTCAATGGGATTAAAATAAAGTTTCACAAATATTTTAATATTCAGGCGGTAGATATCTTTTAAGAGGTCTGGGTTTGAGAGGAGTGCACGGTGGTGGTCTCAGTGGGTCTGGGTATCACAAGTTGTACGTCTGTTTGGTCCGGAATTTTAATTTATAATCATGGTAATGTAAATCCGTTGGTAGTTAGTACGTACAGTATATACCCATACTAGTTGGTAAATATTTCCGCTATTTTTTTTTAATAACACTAAACCTCCAGCCATCCATTAACTTGAAAATAGTCATAGTTGTATAAACACGACCAAAAGAATATCCTATTTGAAGTTTAGCCACTCGAGTGCTACCTGGGCGGGCAAGTCCTTAGATGATTCATAAATGTTAAAATTGCGAAGGATCTTGATCTCAACTTTTAAAAATCTCGATCTCGGGGAAAAAATAGATTTCTTGCTCAAGTAAAGTATGAGGAGTCGCCCAAGACCTTAGCCTAATTCTCTGGTAACACATAAGTAAACACACTAAAGCTGTAGCCACAGTCAGGTAATAAAGATACTCTTTTTTTGGGTTACATATAATATAAAATTGATAACGATAAGGTAAAAAAATGTTACTCTCATATTTTAAGTAAATTTACTTTTTCTACTCCTTTAGGATCAAATAAATGTAAACATTCAAAGCCCGGAATAGAGGCAACCAACTGTCACCTTGTCAGTCTAAGATATCTGTTTTCAAATAGGGATTCAATTTTTGTTTTGTAAAGAAAAAATACTTATACGTTATTTAGTATTTCCTGATGAGCCCTTTAGTTTAAGGTTACATTAAAACAATTTAAGGATTATATTTGATATATTCTAATAGAACTTTATCTTTGTATATTAATCTTGGTAACACGTACAGATGTTTCATGGTAGTGATAATTTTAGTCTAAGTAAAATATCACTTGAAACAGCATCTATTAAGCGATTACTCCACAACACAGATTTATCTCTACACGGTCATTATTCCCTTATCAAACTGGTGTTTTATTATGGGTACGGGTTTACTCCACCCACTAGTTAACGAGGGCATAATAAGGTTAAAACCTATAGAAGCTCGCCTGATGCTCAGTACATTCCGTGTTGTTGTAGCTAATGGTAATAATTTAACAAGATAAAGTCACTTAAGGCCGATGACCTGAATTAATCCAAATTTAAGTGTATTTCAAATGGGAAATAATATACAGGCATCCTTAACCATGGAAATTAGAAGCTGTTTTGATGAGTAGTCCAGACCAGGTGTGTCCGTCACTGATGGCCTTATAGGTGATGGGAGGTTCGCCCACATGCACATCAGTCAAAATGAAACTCACTGCGTGTACCGGATAGTTCCTCTCCATAATGATTTTTTTAAGTATGTGTGTGTTAGTAATCGCGAAGTTAGTCTCATCATGTATACTTCCCATCTGTATTATTTTAAACTGGTTTATAGCCTGTGTCGGTGTCTACACTATCACTCTACTTCCTCTACCAGAGCTTCTCAACTGGGAAACCATAAAGTATTTTCTAGAGGGTCGACGGATTGAAAACATAGATGGTCTTGGAGATGCCACGCGTTATAAAACAATTACTAAATACTTCTTCTTTATAACGTTGATACAATTCTGAGAGAGTATTTCACTTCATCATTTACCGACTTATTAAATTACTGTATGGTTATAATGGAATCATTTTATTGATAAAGTAAATATATTCTTCATTGCTCTGCTTATTGTATTAGTATAAGAATAAATAAGTGACAAAGATATACAAGAGGAGTGAATTATTCATTATAAAATAGCTTTTATACATTAACCAATACTGTATATTAAGAGAAGTGAAGCTGTAATATATAAGCACCTTACAAACTTTATATAACAGAGGCACCGTGACCTTACGGGGGGACTGACCATCAGGTTCTGCTGGTTCTGGGTACAAGTCTGAACAAATTTTCCGATGTCTCTTTGTTTAAGTTAAAATTTCCCCAAAAATAATAGTTTAACAAATCTCTTTTAACTTAAACAATCCAACATTTCAGGTTTAATTATAAATCAGATCATAATATCAGTGTTTACGTATACACAAGAGTTGAGGCGTTTTCTTGTGTTGATGGCAGCGGCACAATCTCGGGTGCCAGTGACGTCGGCCTATGGTAAATTCGGCCAAGTAACCTCGGCCCGCATCCAGTGGTAACCTCGGTCCACATCCAGTGATAACCTCGGCTCACATCTAGTGGTAACCTCGGCCCACATCCAGTGGTGACCTCGGCCCACATCCAGTGATAACCTCGGCTCACATCTAGTGGTAACCTCGGCCCACATTCAGTGGTGACCTCGGCCCATTTTAGTGATTTCGTCCCATCATAATATTGGCCGAGATCACCATCAATAATTTCTTTGGTAATAGTTAAGCCATATGAAAAGTACCCAATGGTTAGGTTAGGTTAGGTTAGGTTCGGTAAAAATGTGAAAGTAGTGAAATTAAAGATAAAGATCAAGTACACACGCACACTAATTGGTCACCATGGAGTGGTATAAGGAGCTCTGGTGCACCTGAAAGGGGTGACATAACGAGGCTATTGTAAGGCTGGCAGATAAGGTCAAATATTATACATTCCTATTTACATGTATAAGAAACTGTGATGAAAATATTTGCCTAGATAACGGTGGACATCCCTCAAGTACCAAAAAACAAATATTACAATTCTTAGAGAGTGACATCCCGATCACCCATGAAACTCTTACATCACGAATATACATAGATTTATTGAAACACTCGTTGGTTTTAGAGATACTTTGATGGAATTTATTAATACATAGAGACCTTTATACATACGGTACGGATACGTGAATAAAAACGTGCATGTAAAGGTAATCATATACATACCTGCCTACTGAGATACTGTACTGATCCTAGGAGCTTTTATACTCGACATTTCAGATTTTTCTTGTTGTTATATAAAGACCAACGGCGTGTGTATTCGGGAAAGTGTTGTAACAGGTAAAAAAAAAATATATTTTTTTTAAAGAGGGGGAAGGTAGTGAAACCTGGCGTGTGGTAACCGCAGAGTTTTACCCCACCACCACCTGGTAATTGATGATACACATAACTGCTGGTCTAATGTGTTGTGGCTTATTACAATCTTTACCCTTGGGTGATGTTCCTTAACTAGTATAATGGTATGTGTTATTTACTTTATTAATGCAGCTCTGAGTTATGGTAGTTGAGAATAACAAGTAGTAATTCACCTCATATTAATCAGCTCAATGAGGTATTACAGGAAGTGGATGTATTTTCTATGTACTGTTGTGTATAATAACTTAGCAATGAATGTCATAATTAAAAGACCAGATAATGTTGTTAACAAAGGGGTCGTCAACTTGTGCTAAGGGGGAGGACGTCTCTGGATTATGTTGTCGAGGCTGTTAGGTAAAACTAGACTCTGGAGCAAGGTGTTGTGGGAGTATATTTTAGACTCAGCTCTTCTCTATCAGCTTAACATAATTATTACAACAGCTGAATATCACTTGGCGAGTTTTTAGTCGAATCATCAACTGCTTCAGTATTAGTGATATAATTTTTCAATTAATTTACATATCTTTTGTATAAATAGATTTATATTTTAATAACATACAAAATGATATTAATACGAAAAATTTTCTTTTTTTTTGCTCTAGGAACAGAATTTAATGTGTAGGCAAATATTACTCGTGTAAATCGCCATGTGACTAAGATCCATCAAGATGCTACACACATGATGGATCAGTTAATACTTGAGAGAGTAAGAAGGGGCGACACATAACACAACAAAGAGGCAAAATCTTACTGAGAGAACTATTAGGAACAAAATTAAACTGTAATAAACTTTTTTCAGACTTTTTTCATTTTACTGCTTGTGTGAGTCAGCTCTGAAAATGTCTAAAGAATCTTCTGGATAATTAAATTATAAGTTGAAATGGAAAGCAACAAGGAAATATTGTTAAACAGAAGAGACAAAAATATATCCACTATGAAATTTAAGCTAAATTACAAAATACATTTTACAGTCCTACAAAAAATTTAAAGAACTCTTTTGACGTCATGTAAATTGTTTTATGAATATCCAAAATTTTATGTCGTATGTAATTTACATTTTATTTGTGAGTTGGCTGTCGTGTTGCTGTCAACTGATAATAGAATTTAGAGCACGTCATCATTTATTTGATCAATATATAGTCGTTTCACTTATTATTATTTTTCCTGAATATACATATATTATCAATCTTTTCTTTCGTTTTCTGTAAATTCAAATACCAACAAATCTCTCTCATCCCAGGTTGATATTCTCAACACCACATGTAGTGAGGACACACCCGCCGCCACGTGTATATATATATATATATATATATATATATATATATATATATATATATATATATATATATATATATATATATATATATATAATATTTATCATTGCCATAATTATATTTCTTGGTCAAAAGATCAAAAGTAAAGATTAACACTCACTGATTTAGTACCTCGTTTGGGTGCAAGTTTACCTATGTGTTTTTATTGAGAATGTTACTTATGAAGATATGAGTTATTTTCCTTATAATATAACTCTTGGGGGGATCGGTGGTAGATGCGGTACCGTTCTTGCCTCGCAAGCGAGATGTCACGGGTTCGATTCCCGGGCCGGTGGAAGTTGTTTGGACTTACTTCCTAGCCCCCATTAGTCCCTGTTCACCTAGCAGTAAAGTAGGTACCTGGTGTAAATCGAAAATTGCGAATTCGTATTCAGGGAAAGTTGTTGGAGCTTCCAATAACTTCATGACATAAAAAAACCACTGACTCTTCAGGCTTCTACGCCCTTAACTCGTGAGACATAAAGGTAAGCATGAACTTAGCATGCTTCCCTGTTGGGCGCTGTAAACGCTTCTGCGCTTCACCTTACACAAGGATGTAGGGGGGTGCCCAATAAAAAAAAAAAAAAAAAAATATAACTTCATTGTCAATGTTTTGTATTTAGATAAATTAGGTTATCGACTATGTAAAAGCAATTCGGGACTAATATTAGAGGCGCTCCTGCAATATCGGTTACAATGATTTACGGCGACCATTACAATACAGGACGGTGGCAGTGAGTGAGACGAATTTGCTAGACGGAATAAGAGGGTGAAAGATAGTGTAGTGTACAGTACATGGGAGGAGAGAGGTAGAAATACTGAGAGAGAGAGATGCTTTTATTAGGTAAAGACAAGAGAAGAGGGATAGAACAACTTTCAATGTTTTGGTCAGATAGGGAGACATGTGGTAATATATGAATCAATTTGCTTACGATCATTGTGGAATAGATTGAAGATAGACTTAATCGAGACCAGAATAACTGTTGGGTAAGTTTGAACGAAGAATATGAAACAAAACACAAAAACAAGCTCTTTGATTAATCGAGCTGAAATGTGTTGTTCAGCGAGAGAGGTAATACTTTGTTGATGCTGGTGATCTGAATACAAGGGTGTGGGTGGAGGAAATGGTAGTGGTGGTGTGGGCAGTAGGTATAAAGAACGGAAATGTATTTGAGGTTTCCTCTTTGTACATAATGTATTATAGTACTACACACAGGGAGAAGGGCTCTGAAACTGTCGTGGTTGAGCAAGTTTGTTCTGGAAGTAGAGCAAATAACATAAAACTGATAGAAGGATTATTCAATAGTTTGTTTACATCACTACTCTGCTGCAAGTTACAGTTAGTATATGATAGAGATTCAGGAAGTGAAGTCCGTTCGAGAGGTCCAGGTTGGAAAAAGTTGGATAGCGATTATATTCGGTTTACTTCCAGGATATGTACTGTCAATATCATTTGTGTACTATAAACACCTTTTAACAAATAGAAAGTGTAGGGAGAGATTACACAGGCATCGTTTTCAAGGCGACCCATCACCAAAGAGTGAAGAAACATTTGCAACAAGATGTTTTAAACTCCAGGAAGGTGTATGGCATAGGAAAAACATTGTGAAATGGATAGTTCCAAGAAGTGCTGTTCCGGGATATGAATATCGGATATTGAGAGATAGGGTAAATGCCGATAGATGGAGCAAGATGCTGGCACTATCGACGGTAGTTCGTCAACACAGCGACTTTGGAAATATATACTGTATATAATAGAGAGAATAAGGAGATGTCACTGTAGTACCGGAAGTGTTAGGGTAAGGTTATAATTGTGGATTAATTTGATTGCTCTCCTCTGCTCTGTACCAAGTAGTGGTGACAAAGTGCCACGACACCACATCCTGCCCACATATGACAGCAGTAATTAATCTGGGTGAGCATCTGTTTCACGTAAACGCTTGCCAACTGTTCACCGGTTGAATAAGACATGAAATTGGGCCTGATGGATATGCATAAAACTTCAATGTCGTGTGATGATGGGATTATAAAGTTACCAAAATCAATGTTGAAATATACTTTAGTTTAGTTGCGTTGAAGGAAACAACGGTGGATAGATCCCACTAGTGACTAAACTATCCAAGCGAGATCCTCCGGAAGAGATGATGTCTGTTGTCTACCACTGAAAACTTTATTTTGAGTGACTGAGGCAGTCAGAAGGGCTGAATCATCTGTATAAGAATGAACTGTTGTTTGTTGTCGGGAGAAAGTGGGCCATATGCAGAGAAAAAATATTAAAGTTACTCGAGCTGTGTCTAGTAAAAGCTCAGGATCTGTATGACATTACACCAAACGGGGCGGACATAGTGGAAGGATTAATACAGCGTCTGATGTTGAGGTGTGAAACATGAGGTTACAATAATAGAATGACAAGACACAAACTAACTTGGAAATAATTATCTTGAGGTTCGGGTGAGGAAGATCAAGAGAAGACAGAGTGAGGACTGTAATATTAAAAGATCATTTGGTAGAGAGATAAATGTCTGAATAAGTAAAGCAGAGATTGTGTTGATGTTTGAATATATGGAGATAATGGGATAGGATGACTGAATGACTGAGGCAGATAGAAGACAAGTAGATACGAAGAGAGCAGTAGATATACAGTGTAGTAGGTAGTAGGCAGCTATCAAACAGGGAGGTACTACCGCCTGGGAAGATATTGGAAGCATAATGTATTGTCTAATGGTAGACCCTGCTGCCATATGGCAATACGAATATTGTGACCAAGTCCCAGGTTGCTCATCTGACTTTTTGCCTCATTTACCCACAATTGCAGGGTCTCAATTGTTTCTCTTACTTGATAACACAACATACATATACTGTAGTGTAGCGTTTCTCACTATTGATTTTTTCTTTGTATTTCTTTATTATTGTTATTATTACAATGTTATTATTATTATTATCGTTATTATTTTATTTCACTTTTTATTAAAATTTTTATTTACTATGAATTACTGTATTTATTATTATTATTATTATTATTATTATTATTATTATTATTATTATTATTATTATTATTATTTATTAATTATTTATTAATTATTTATTAATTATTTATTTATTTATTTATCTATTTTTATTATTTATTTATTTATTTATTTATTTATTTATTTATTTATTTGTTTAATTAATTAATTAATTAATTAATTTATTAATTATTTATTAATTATTTATTAATTATTTATTTATTTATTTATCTATTTTTATTATTATTATTATTATTATTATTATTATTATTATTATTATTATTATTATTATTATTATTATTTTTATTATTATTATTATTATTATTATTATTATTATTATTATTATTATTATTATTATTATTATTATTATTATTATTATTATTATTATTATTATTATTATTATTATTATTATTATTATTATTATTATTGTTATGATTATATTTTCGCCCCCAGGTCCCGATGTGGGTCAGTGACCTGTGCCCGGGTGGGCTAATCCCCGTACAAAAAACCCCTCCGTGTATGATTTGAGAGACGAGGGAATCTGGGGTTGTTTTTATGATCCATTTTGATAGTCAGCGACAAACGACTTACTGTATTTGTGGTACATAAAGCGAATAAAGACAGTTTATGTTGTTTAAGAGCATTTCCGTTTCCATTAATATTTCATCATAACGCAGTACTGAACATTGTAACTGTAAATACTTGTCTTTATGAATAACATTGCACATCTTATCTGGGGTCCTTACGTAACTGACATTATGTCTGTTTCTCAGTGTCGAATGGTCGGTCAGTCGACATATACTTCACACCTTGTCAGGACCCATCACTTACCTTCCCACACCTCCGACAGTTTTATAGGTAATACTTTAAGCTGAGGAAACCATTAGTGTCCCGCCAGCTTGTCTGGACACAAACCCATAAATTTGGTGGTGAGAGAACGCTAGACAAGACTAAGTACACAGCCCATCAGTTAATGCCTTGGCTTCTTGCCAAACGTTAACCACCAGCACTTAATTTGACAAACATATTGGATATAACTAAACTACGTAATCTCTTAAATGCGGGAGTCAATTACTGTAATGCGGTGATAAGGTGATAACTGAGGCCTGTGTTGTCGCCACCACTAAGAGGGCCCTCATAACGTTCCACAAAACAAACTATAAATAACAATACTTCCCCTGTAGGATCGATATATTTATTAAGGAAGGTCTTAGTTTTCGTAGCAAAAAGTCCTGGAATAAAGATCATTTTAGTTAAGACGCAAAGACAAATCCCCGCTTCTCACTCAATTTAGGTAATGCAGTTGTTAGTAAACTGCTTCCCGCCTGAGTTAATGTGTATGAACATAACACTCTTACACCTGCTGTGTGTGCACTGTGCCGCACAGATATCCCTCTTACATACCTGGACAGATATATTTACTTTAATAATTTATCTATTCAGGTAATTAGCGAAAATGTAGAAAACATTTTATATAATCTTCTTATTTGTTTATTTCGAACATTATATCCAGCATTTTGAGCGAGTACACGTAATGAAATATGATTTATGTATTTGATAATGTTTTTCAAATCAATTTCCAAGAAGGATTACTTGTATATTTCATTCATAACCCTTGGTTTTAACAAAATTAACATATGTGTTAAACAGATGAAAAAAAGGGGGTTTTACCCGGAAATATATGTTTAACAGTCAATAAGAAAGCCTACAGCTACCTTCCTTATGTAACGCTGAAGGCTTATTCTCGGTATGTAAGATTATACGCTGTGAGACTTACAGCTAAGACTCCTGGAGTGAGCTTTAGTTAACGACAGAGTTCATAAGTGAGTGGGGGGTGAGTGGTGGCCAAGACGTGGAGGAGGGGGATATGTGGTGGCCAAGACGTGGAGGAGAGGAGTGAGTGGTGGCCAAATCATGGTGGAGGGAGATGAATGGTGGCCAAGACATGGAGGAGGGAAGTGCGTGTGGCCAAGATGTGGAGGAGGGAGGTGAGTGATGACCAAGAAGTGGATGAGGGAGGTGAGTGGTGGCCAAGACGTGGAGGAGGGAGGGAGTGTGGCCAAGATGTGGGAGGAGGGAGGTGAGTGGTACAAGACGTGGAGGAGGGGGATGCGGGTGCCAAGACGTGGAGGAGGGGATAAGGAAGCAAGACATGGAGGAGGGAGGTGAGTGGCCAAGACGTGGAGGAGGGAGGTGACCAAGACGTGGGAGGAGGGAGGTGTGTAGGCAAGACGTGGAGGAGGGAGGTGTGTGGTGGTCAAGACGTGGAGGAGGGAGGTGTGTGGTGGCCAAGACGTGGAGGAGGGAGGTGTGTGGTGGCCAAGACGTGGAGGTAATGCTCACAACCTCTTCCTCAATTAAAAATTAAAAATTATTTATTACAGAAAAATAAAAAATAAAACTGAAATACATTTAGCATTGATGTATGGTAGAATCAGTACCTGTATAGAGCGAATAACATCAGGTATAAATTAATAAGGTAAAACATTGAGTTATTTAATTGAAAGTAAACACACGAAATGTCACTTATTTAGATGTTTAAAGAACATTAACACCTGGAGATGTTTATATTAGAATGTTGTTGTTTTTTTATATGGCTCTGGATGCATATATTGCGCCCGTCTCTAAGGGTACTTACTGCCTATATAATTTGTATCTGATAAAAGTGAGATATATAAATCGGACATAATATAATATGTTAAAAGTAAAATCACCAATCACCGTAAAATTAACATAGGAGAAATTGGATCATATAGTAGATAATTTATTTCTTATATCTACGGCAACACCTGAGTTATATTGGAAATGAATAACGAGATATATTTGAGAGATTAACTAAACCAGGCTACACTCAGCAGAGATGACTATAGGAAAATATTGACCTATGAATTACTTAATATAACAGAGATGTATACATACGAGTGCCTGTACTGTACACTACCATATGCTAAGTTTATATTCAGTGTCATCATAGTAAATACAGAACCGTGTAAAAAGACTAAAATTCAGACATAACACAAACAAGTATATCCCTTTTACATCCATTTGTCTGTCTCATACACCAGTGTGTCATACGCCGGTGTCACAAGTTATAACTTTGGGGTAACAACAAGGTAGTTTACTTTGTTCCTGAGTTTGACGCCACACATTACAGTACAGCTGGAGGTCTGCCTCACACACACACTGAGAGTGAGGGTTATTATTGTTTTAAATGGTCAAAGAATAATGAAAACTAAATAAAGGACAAAGGTAACATAAAGAGTGAGTAATACAGGCAATAATGGGATAGACACGAAGAGATTACAGAAAACATGAAAAAGATATATTTATGTATCTACATAAAGCAGACCTAAAAAGCAGTTAGTTTTAAATATAATTACATTTTAATTTATATAATCTCGTTTTATTAATTTTAGTACATGATAATAATTGCGGTGTCATAAAAGTTCTTCATGTTTTCTTCATATTTTACCTAATATTAGAATTCTCACTGATGTCACAGTCCAGAATTACAGAGCATTATGTGTCAGACAGCAAAAACTTAATAATGTTGTCTGCACACAGCTTAGTTTACCCTCCCTCTTTTTGTAAGACCTTGACCGTGCAGCGTAATATTTAAATAATGTTATATGCTAAAAATAGACCAGACGAGACTTACCATAATATTCTCCAAAAACAGAAGTAAATGTATTCTTGACTGGCACAGCATAACAAAAAATGTGTGTAATTTTGGGGGTAAAATAAATTCCCTTACATTCATATGAAACTTTCGGTAACAACTTTGATTGAACTATTTATTAAGGATAAATCTTAATAACACAAGTTATAATCTTGACAATGCGAAAACCCACGAGACAGTTATCAGTAATGTTGTATTGTACTTAACAGAATATACATTTTTAACTATTAATACTATGTGAATTTGTATAAGATTACCATAAATATGACAACACCGAGATACACCCTTTTCTTCATTTTTTTCCTTAAGTTTTTGCAATTTCTTTCCCAGTTTTGTGTGTAGTTCCTACTTGTTTTTGTTTGTCCACTCGACTTATTCCTTTCCATTTTCTTTCTTCAGTATTTCCTCTTCGTCCCCCGTCTCCTTTTTCATCCCCTCGTTTTCCGATTTCTCGATTCATCCTCACCCTTTTCCTTCCGTTTTCTTCTATTTTCCTTTATTATCTGTTCTCCCTTCCTACATTATTCCTAGCTTCTATCCCTCCTCCTCACCTTCCTTCTCTTTCATATTTAATATATTAGTGTCATTATTACGTACCGGAACAAGGTCATCATGGTTTGTCAGTTTAACAAGTAATCACATGGAAATTTATACACGGTGCAAGCAAAAAATACTCATTCGAAATAAATATCCTTTTAGCTAAACCCGACAAACGATCACATTACGCCGGGAGTTACACGGGATATGTATAAACAGGAACTAAAGTTTTAAAAGAAGGATGCCTCTTACAAGGTAGATCAGGGGACCAACAAGGCCCAGCTGCTCACCACCTTACTATGGCTACAGCGCCTCCTGCTTACTGATATACACTGTATTATATTTATAAGGTATATGACTGACTAAGCAAGCAAGCACACACGCACGCCAGCACACTCTCTCTCTTACTTGTGGTTATACTTGTGGTAAATATAAGGTGTTTTTTTTTCAAGGATATAAATGATAATATTCCTGCCAATATTTGCACAAGAGCTGCCACATTATAGTGTAAGAGGAAGGCCAGCCTGAAGGTCACATAGACGTAAGTTCCTTGGAGATTTAGAGCAGCTAACGCCAACACGACCACACCCTTAGTCAGAGATGGGTATGATCCGGCGTCAAGGAGTAGCCTAGATAAATAGAACTAATGTGTCTTCTGGTCTCTAACTACTGAAGGATAGACAGAGAGAAATTCCATAACAAAAATAAAACGATCCAAACCTATAATTTCACCATACCAGGAGATCGAAACTAAAGACAACTACGATCTTTCAAGACGAGTGTACTGGTCCACTACAGTTAAAAATATTAACTTTTATCTGCTTTATTTACAACATTCATCAACGTACAACAATGCGTAAAACGCCTCTCACCCCCCCACACACACTGTATACTATTAGATATATATGTAGGCGTTATTTCATCAAGAGAGAGAGAGAGAGAGAGAGAGAGACATCACTCACTAAAACAGTAATGTATTGTTGACATTTATTCTGATCGGTGATATATATTTATTTCATGGCAGATGTAAATAAACACACACACACACACGCTGTTCGTTATAGTTAATCATCCTCTCCAACATTTACTAAACAAATCAACAATTGGCCCAGACTTTGATGAAATTGGTAGTCTAGTATATATGTTGACACATACTCAGCTTCTGGTACAACCGCATACTCCAGCTTTTGGTACAACTGTTGACACATACTCAGCTTCTGGTACAACTGTTGACACATACTCAGCTTCTGGTACAACTGTTGACACATACTCAGCTTCTGGTACAACTGTTGACACATACTCAGCTTCTGGTACAACTGTTGACACATACTCAGCTTCTGGTACAACTGTTGACACATACTCAGCTTCTGGTACAACTGTTGACACATACTCAGCTTCTGGTACAACTGTTGACACATACTCAGCTTCTGGTACAACTGTTGACACATACTCAGCTTCTGGTACAACTGTTGACACATACTCAGCTTCTGGTACAACTGTTGACACATACTCAGCAGGTACAACTGTTGACACATACTCAGCTTCTGGTACAACTGTTGACACATACTCAGCTTCTGGTACAACTGTTGACACATACTCCAACTTTTGGAACAATTGTTAGAAACACATACTCAGCTTCTGGTACAGCTGTTGACCTTTATACTCAGCTTCTGAGTACAACTGTTGACACATACTCAGCTTCTGTTACAACTGTTGACATACTCAGCTTCTGGTACAACTGTTGACACATACTCCAACTTTTGTGGTACAGCTGTTGACACATACTCAGCTTCTGGTGCAACTGTTGACACATACTCAACTTCTGAAACAACTGACATACTCTTCTGGTACAACTGTTGACACATACTCAGCTTTTGGTACAACTGTTGACATATATTCAGCTTTTGGTACAACTGTTGACACATACTCAGCTTCTGGTACAACTGTTGACACATACTCAGCTTCTGGTACAACTGTTGACATATATTCAGCTTTTGGTACAACTGTTGACACATACTCAGCTTCTGGTACAACTGTTGACACATACTCCAGCTTCTGGTACAACTGTTGACACATACTCAGCTTCTGGTACAACTGTTGACACATACTCAGCTTCTGGTACAACTGTTGACACATACTCAGCTTCTGGTACAACTGTTGACACATACTCAGCTTCTGGTACAACTGTCGACACATACTCAGCTTCTGGTACAACTGTTGACACATACTCAGCTTCTGACACAACTGTTGACACATACTCAGCTTCTGGTACAACTGTTGACACATACTCAGCTTCTGGTACAACTGTTGACACATACTCAGCTTCTGGTACAACTGCTGACCATACTCCAGCTTCTGGTACAACTGTTGACACATACTCCAGCTTTTGGTACAACTGTTGACACATACTCCAGCTTTTGGTACAACTGTTGACACATACTCAGCTTCTGGAACAACTGTTAACACATACTCAGCTTCTGGTACAACTGTTGACACATACTCAGCTTTTGGTACAACTGTTAACACATACTCAGCTTCTGGTACAAGTGTTGACACATACTCAGCTTCTGGTACAACTGTTGACACTTACTCAGCTTCTGGTACAACTGTTGACACTTACTCAGCTTCTGGTACAACTGTTGACACATACTCAGCTTTTGGTACAACTGTTAACACATACTCAGCTTCTGGTACAACTGTTGACACATACTCAGCTTTTGGTACAACTGTTGACACATACTCAGCTTCTGGTACAACTGTTGACACATACTCAGCTTCTGGTACAACTGTTGACACATACTCAGCTTCTGGTACAACTGTTGACACATACTCAGCTTCTGGTACAACTGTTGACACATACTCAGCTTCTGGTACAACTGTTGACACATACTGTACTCAGCTTCTGGTACAACTGTTGACACATACTCAGCTTCTGGTACAACTGTTGACACATACTGTACTCAGCTTCTGGTACAACTGTTGATACATACTCAGCTTCTGGTACAACTGTTGACACATACTCAGCTTCTGGTGGGGCGACACATGGAGCTCATATTAAGTCTTTTCCAATAACCACCGACAAGAGTATCTATTGACAGTGTTGAGAGGAGTGTGAGGATTTTCGTTTGCTGCAACACCTGTCACTTGGGCGGCGACGTTACTGTGTTGGATCAGACACCAAAGGGTAATTTATTAGTTGCCTCTCATCGCTGTAGTTTGTGATTATTGTGTTTTGTCCTGAATTTTTGACTTATGGTCTCAACACAGACAAATACATTTTTGTTTATAAATATTGGATTCCGTATCATACTGCACTGTACGCGTAGATAGATAGATAGGTAGACGGTTTATATGCCACAGCAATTAAAAAATATATATCCAATTCTTTTTAAAGTGAAAAAGGGGAAGTCGTAACAACCATTTTCACTTTTTGTTTAAATATACTAAGTTTGCTTTATATTATATTCTGTCAGCAAATGTCTTCAACCAATTTCGATGTATTTTAATATGATGAGATTCAATGTGTAATCAGTAAGATTTTGTACTTAAATTTGCAACATTTATGCATCAAAAGTTGTCCCTTTATTCACTTTCATATATTGTTTAATTGTCATTAGGCTCCCAGCAGGCAGGGGTCACCTACAAAGTTACCTACTACTGCAATACTCTTAACCTTGTAAGGCTGGGGAAGCTATAAACCTTGACCTTGAAAGACTAAATTGACATAAACATTAATCTTACAAGGCTAAAAGTCCCAGAAACTTTAATGATATACGGCAAAAACTACCAAACATCTAATCGCTGTAATGTTAAAACTGAAACCAAGCTTTTTCTCAACAAGTAAACATTTCAGGAGAGATTAAAACGTGCCATTGTCAGATATTGTTACAAAGGCGTCCACTTGTCAATGACTGAAGATATTTGAAACATGATAACTGTAACAGAGACGGCAAGGGCCTTTCCTCGAGTGTTACTCGTCAGAACACTGACTCTGAGAGTAAATATAAATAAAGAAAGAGATGAGAACTCTGCTAATGTGCAATGCTAAAAATTTCGTGATAAAGTCATTATGAAGGTAAAGTGGCTTAGACTACACTCGGCCCGCGGGTGACAGTAGTATTGATCTTGTCAGGCTGAAACTTCCATACAACATAATCCCGTAAGGCTAAAATATCCAGCACCTTCACCCTGTTAAAGGCTAAAATATCCAGCACCTTCACCCTGTTAAGCTAGACTGGAACAGCAAATTTTTTTATCATAATTGCCTCGCAAAATAACATCTCCCACTCAGAGAGTTTTCACAGTCATCAGCTGCTCCATTTTCATAATCTTCTCTGGCTCTACCACCTTCCTTTTTTTCTCCATTTACACTACCCCTCTTCTCTCTCTTCTTCTTTCTCCTTCAAGTATCGTATTTTATCCATTTTCCTTCTCTTCACGTCATCCCAAAGGAGAATGTTTATTTTTTCCCACACAACAACTAAATCTTCCCAGAACCATCGATTCAGATCCTTCCTCTCCTGAAAACAACGGGATGTTCCTCCATTTCATCCTTCAGCCGTGGCTCTCACCCTTCTGATGGAACAAGTGTTCTTCCTTAATCTATATCCGTAAGCTTCACTGCTTTTGTGGTTAAAATAAACACGTCTTTCTTCTAACAACCATCAGGCTTCTCATCTTGCTAACTCCTAGAACATATTCCTCCTCCACTCATATTGCTTCTCCACTTACGCTGCCCCTCCACCTACATTCCTCCTGCTTCTCCACCTATACTGATCATGCCCCTCCTCTTACACGCCTCCGACTGCCCCTCTACCCACATTGCACCTCTACCTTTGCTGTTCCTTCACTTGCTGACCTATTGCAACATTTACTTTATGGATATTATTCCTTACGTATTTGCTCTCTTAATTAAAATATAAGCGGTTCATGTGGAGATCAGCTTCCAAGAATTTTTTCACCTTATGATTAAATTTCTTAACGATATCTGAGGGGCTGGGCTGGGCTGGGCTGGGCTGGGTTGGCGTTAAGGTGGTTAATCTTAAGGTAAAATATGCAAGGGGGGCTAATATTCACGTGATATTAAAAAGCTTACATTTACAAAAACGAGTAAAACTAAACCTTACTGTTCAGTGTTTCAACATCACGTAAAACGTATGAAATATATTAAGTCTGGTATAAAAAATATCCATGATAAAGTTAGATTGAAGAGCTTATGTTACGTTACGGCTTCCGCGGATTTTACCCCCGAAAGAAATACGAGCGTTTTGTGCGGTGAATACACGTTGTAGAGCAGCTTGTTACAGCATCACACTCAGGGTGGGGAGACATGAAGAATGGTGTAGGTAATAGGCAGGGAAAGTGAAGAATGGTGTATAGAGAGCAGGGAGAATGAAGGATGGTAAGTAGGGGGAGAGGTAGAGTGAGGGGTAGTAGGTTAAGGGTAGGGAGAGTGATGGATGGTAGGTTAAGGGTAGGGAGAGTGAGAGATGGTAGGTAAGGGGCAGGGAGAGTGAAGGATATCGTAAGAAAGAAGAACAGGAGTGAGGAGTATGGTCAAGAAGTGTAAGTGTACCTCCAGTAAGCAATAAATTATTCATTGTCGATCTTCACAGTAATGAAACAATAACAGACAGTGTATATATACTAAAGCGTTGTCTATCCTGGGGAAAATATTTTAAAACACACTATTTTAGATTTATCGAGAGAAAACACAGGTATCCATCCTAGTTAAAAAAAGTAACTTAAGTAACCACAGTAAAGCGTCTAAATCTCACAGAGTAAAAAGAGAATGAGTGGAGTGCATTAGCGGATCTCTGGGCCAAGTGAGCAAGAAGGTCCACCTCTCCTCGGACAGTTTTATCTCGTCCCCACAAGTTGGGTCAAAAGCGGCAAGTGGCCGCCAATGGCTCCAGGATATTTGCTCCTAACATGCTAATAAACCTGAGTAACAGCAGCGTCGGGAAGAGGCTTTACAGACTTTGAGATCCTTTGATGGTAAAGGTGGAAACTCAATCCTGTGAGTTATGACACCATTTGTAAAGCGATATGCATGTGCACAGAAAGGAGAAGTAGGAAAGAGAGACAGACAGACAGACAGACAGACAGACAGACAGAGGGGGGGGCGGTGTTTTTCACTGGAAAATTGAATTTTCGGAAAACGAGAATCCTTGAAAGATTCACTTGTCTTGACAATGTCCAACACGACAGCTGTATTTACATAAACGTTACACCAGCGAGCAGAACTTGTTGTGAGGTTTTATTATATTTTTCGAGTGTAAGATTACTAAATATATATGTAGAATAAACACAACACTACACATATACGGTTTTATATGTGCATGAGCTAGTTTACAAATTTTTTTTAAATATTTTACTAACCATGAATCAGACAACACCGACAACATTATAGTCATTATTATCATGTAATGACTTGATACACTCAGGATGTCTTAACCATACACAGAAACACAATCATATAAATCAAAATAGATGTGACAGGGAGATGCAGCTTGGGATGAATTCAATTTTCCGGAGATGAATATAAAACTTTAGATGTTTTTTGCTCTCTCTCTCTATCTCTCTCAGGCCAGGATCAGGTTGGGTTGGTCCTCAGTTTCTCAGATCACCAGCCCAACACAATACACCAACACACAACCCAATACCATTATCCAGCACGAGGGACGAGAGCAAGCGTAACTAACTCTTGGTGGTGTTAACTTGTGTTATGAATTATAGACGTATGACTCTTGGTGAGACATCTAGTGGTGTCTTAATGAATTACTGGTAACTGTAGACCAGGGTGGCTTAAGTTAAAGGCTATGCCATATCCTCTTTTTTCCTGCTATCTGTAAGTAACTTTCACCTGTTCCTTCCGATAAAACTCTAAGAATCTCGCTTATAATCCTTCGCATGCAGCAATTAATTTCTTACTAATATTCATCCATATGTCTACAGCACCTTTCTTACGTTCCTTTATATGTAGAGATAGTAGACCACTTCCAGGAGTGTTCAAGTATACACATGACCGTGTTA
>NW_024750197.1:0-9753 GCF_018991925.1 Homarus americanus | reverse complement strand
AATTTTCGGTCAGCTGGAACCAATTACCCAAAAACCCATTGAAACAATGGTTTCGGTTAACGAACGACCTTCTGGAACGGATTGAGTTCGTTAACGGAGGGGTCACTGTATATATATACAGTTAACCCTCACTTTACGCGGTCCCACATTCCGCGTTTCCACGTTTGCGCGGTGCCTTGCCAGAACCTAACGTGCTCACATTACGCGGCACGTGAACCCCATTACGCGGAGCGTGTCCGGTGCGACGCTATTTTTAGATTCGCCCCACCCGCCCGCCTGCCTGCCTGTGCTCCTCGCCTCTCTCTCCTCCTCCCTCCGCTTGGGCAAGCCGCGCGGTAAGGGTGCACAGTGTGTGTCTTTGTTGCGTTATCACTGACGTCATATGACGTATCGGACTGTGATTGGCCATGCATTCCTACCCCCCTCTGCTGCTAGCTGTAATTGGCTTAAAGTATTATGATGTGTCCACCTGAGGGAGGGAGGAAAGACGACGCTTGACCTAGCCGCGGCAGTTTCATCCCTCAAGGCCACACCGTGTAATCGTGCATCCATTGTTCAGTAAAATGGCTTCCGCCGGACCACCCCCAGAGAGAAACCTTTCCTTACCTGGACCCAGCGGCACTAAGCCAAAGAAGACACGACGTTCCTTCAGCTACGAGGTGAAGTATACCATCATCCAAGAGTTGGAGAAAGGAACAAGGCAGGTTGATTTGGCGCGCCAGCATGGTGTGAATGAATCTACGATTCGAACAATAAAGAAGGATGCAGCCAAGATAAAGGAGCACATGAAGATCACAAAGTCTACAGGTGCATCTATGATCAAGTATTTTCACAACCAGGTGCTTCTCAAGACAGAAAAATTACTTGTGAGGTACTTGGTGCGTCAGGCGCGACGGAACATGGCGGTCGACACACGCTCTGTTAAGGAGTACGCATGTGAACTGTACATCGCAGTGGCACGAAAGATGGGAATTACAGAGCCCAAACCCTTTAATGCTTCCTCTGGGTGGTTACAGAGGTTTAAGATCCGGAACAAGATCACCAATATAAACATTGGTGGTGAAGAAGCGAGTGCTGACCGTGCTGCGGCTAGGGAATTTCCTCCGTTTTTACGTGAGATTATGGAGGAAGGACAGTACAGTGACGACCAAGTGTTTAACATGGACGAATCTGGTCTTTTCTGGAAAAAGCTACCTTCTAAGTCCTTCGTTGTAAAGAATGCCAGCAGGATTCGGGGACGGAAGATGCAGAAGGAACGCATCACAGTCCTGTTTACCACCAATGCCTCCGGTACCTGTAAGCTCAAGTTATCGGTGATCCACATAGCACGCAAGCCGCACGCCTACAAAACCATGGACATGACCAAGCTAAATGTCCACTGGCTGACCACACGTAAGGCGTGGATGTTCTCTACACTGTCCCTCTCCTGGTTTGATGACTGTTTTGTTCCCGATGTAAAGAAATTCTGTGAGCGACAGAATGTGCCATTCAATATTTTGTTGCTGCTGGACAACGCACCAGGACACTCGCCCCTACTGTTAGATCGTCACCCCAACGTAAAAGTGGTCTTCCTTCCTCCCAACACTACGTCTATATTACAGCCCATGGACCAAGAGTTAATCTGTAATGAAAAAGCTGCATTCTCAACAAAAAAATTCAAACTCCTGAACGACTACACCAACACCAGGGAAGAGTTGCGTAACCTGAGTGACACCACCACCGATAGCAAGAGCGAAGAAGATGAGGATCAACAGTTGGCACAGCAAATAATACTGTTCAAACATTTCTGGAGAGTATTTAACATCAAGAAAGCTGTGGACTTCTTGGTGGAGTCATGGGATCAGCTGTTTGCTGCTACAATTCGTCACGCATGGAGACATGTGTTGCATGGAATACCAGGTGAGAGGAGGAGTCAATCTGTGACTGGTGAGGTTCAGAATGTTGCAGTAGCAGTGGACCTTGCCAGAGAAGCTGCGCAGACTGTTACAGTTCCAGGCTTCTCCGAGACCACCAACGACGACATCCTGGAGGTGATCAGAAATCCTGAAGTGACTGCCGACGAGATGTTGGAAGAAGATCACGTCAGTGAAGAGGAGGAAGAAGGTGCGTCATTCTCCGAAGAACACAGTTTAACTCATAGTGATATTAAGGGTGCCATGGAGTGTGCAGAGAAAATGAAGTCCTTCCTTTCCCGCGACAATGACGATGACCGCTATGAAGTCTTCCATACCCAGCTGGTGCAGGCTATGGAGCCGTACATCACGGTGTAATCAAGACAACATAAACACCAGCCGTCAAAAAAGCATAACCGAGTTCTTCGCCCGCAACCCACCACAGCCAGCCCAAGCCAGTGATAGTGACAGTGAAGATGACTTTGAGGGATTTGTCAGGGAAGCCCTGACAACTGTAAGTGACAGTGATGGTGATTCACCTAGTAATGGTAATTCACCTGAGGGCCAGTAATCTGCCCTCTGCCTCGGAACCAGCCTCCATCCCCGTATGCCGACCCATCTCTTCTACTAACGTAAGTGTTCCACCTAACTTTTAGTTTTTCTAACCTAACCTTTATTTTTCCTATGTTAACCTTTATTTTTCCTAACCTAACCTCTTCTATATTACTTGTTTTTTCATACCATCATAAAGTTAAGATAACATTTTTACTACAACATAGTTGTGTGTTGTCAAAAAGTGGAGTTTGGGGGTCAGCCCGGACTCTATTTCAATTAATCCCATATGTTATGTTATTCAGTTTACGCGTTTCTCACTTGACGCGGGACCCTGCGGGTTACATTAACCGCCTAAAGTGAGGGTTAACGGTATATATATACTTCATTTTTAGTCCATATAACACGCGGACTTTAAACATATAATCAACGACCTCACCAGCAAGGAATCGAACCCTCGACCTACTGGGTGGGACTAGGGAACGCTTACCGGCTAACCCACAAGGACACTAAAAGCAGTTCTAGACTCTGTTATATTTCACACAAAGCCTGTTCATTGAGCTGATGGCGCCGTGAACCTCATTGGGAAACTGCCCGTGCCTCGTATGTGGTGTCAGTAGCATTTTACCGAACCCAGTAGGTCGAGGGTTCGATTCCTTACTGGTGAGGTCGTTGATTATATGTATACAGTCAACCCTCACTTTACGCGGTCCCACATTCCGCGTTTCCACGTTTACACGGTGCCCTGCCAGAACCCAGGATGCTCACATTCCGCGGTGGGTGTACCCCTTTACACGGGTGAAGTATAATTTTTTTATTTATCTCATAAAATTCATACAAATTATCCGGCCAGAATATAATTTACATTGCTGGAATTCTTACAATTTGATGATCATTTTGAATATAAACGTCATATATTTTGCATTAGACATACAAATTTTAGATATAATGTTTACTCTGAGTAAATATGTTATCTTTTGTGCAAAATATATGACATTTATATTCAAAATATTCCTGGTTTTACAAGGAATCCAGCAATGTCAATTATATTATCCTAACTTTAATCTGAGGTATTATTTAATACTAAATGTTAAAATCTAGTTTTTTCACCCAACCTTTCTCTTGAAGGGAGGGTTGGTGGGGGGTGGGGGGAGGGTTGGGACAGACCGACCATCTGGCTGGTTGAAAGAGGGGGGAAGGCAAGGTGGGGTACTTTGATTGACATATAGTGTCGTGAAGAATATTTTTTTTTTTATTAACTGAAGATATTTGTTTTAGCTCATAAAATTCATACAAATTACCCGGCCAGAATATATTTACACTGTTGGAATTTTTACAATTTGATGATCATTTTGAATATAAACATCATAGATTTTGCATTAGACATACAAATTTTAGATATAATGTTTACTCTGAGTAAATATGTTATCTTTTGTGCAAAATATATGACATTTATATTCAAAATATTCCTGGTTTTACAAGGAATCCAGCAATGTCAATTATATTATCCTAAATTTAATCTGAGGTATTATTTAATACTAAATGTTAAAATCTAGTTTTTTCACCCAACCTTTCTCTTGAAGGGAGGATTGGTGGAGGGTGGGGGGAGGGTTGGGACGGAACAACCATCTGGCGCTTGGAAGAGGGGGGGAGGCAAGGTGGGGTACTTTGATTGACAGATGTGTCGTGAAGAATATTTTTTTTTTATTAACTGAAGATATTTGTTTTAGCTCATAAAATTCATACAAATTACCCGGCCAGAATATAATTAACATTGCTGGAATTCTTACAATTTGATGATCATTTTGAATATAAACATCATATATTTTGCATTAGACATACAAATTTTAGATATAATGTTTACTCTGAGTAAATATGTTATCTTTTGTGCAAAATATATGACATTTGTATTCAAAATATTCCTGGTCTTACAAGGAATCCAGCAATGTCAATTATATTATCCTAACTCTAGTTTGAGGTATTATTTATTACTATACCTGGTTTTCCCCCAAAAAATTTCTCAGAGGGAAGAGCTAGTGAGTGTAGTGTGAGAAGAGGGGGAGGGAGTTGAGTCCATTATTTGAATGGACATTAACTTGGCGACTGTATTTCTCTATTTCTCTTAAGTATTAATTGTGTGCATGTACCATCATAAAATTAAGATGTTATTTTTACTAGGACATAGGTATTGTGTTGGAAAAAGTGGAGTTTGGGGGTCAGCTGGTCTCTGTTTCATTTAATCCCATATGTTATGTTATTCACTTTACGCGTTTCTCACTTTCCGCGGTACCCTGTGGGTTACATTAACCGCGTAAAGTGAGGGTTGACTGTGTGTGTGTATATATATATATATATATATATATATATATATATATATATATATATATATATATATATATATATATATATATATATATATATATATATATATATATATATATATATATATATATATATATATATATATATATATATATATATATATATATATATATATATATATATATATATATATATATATATATATATATATATATATATATATATATATATATATATATTACCCGCCTAGCAGTTTCATAGCGCCTTTTATCATATCTGTGATTGCCTGTAGAATGAACTTTCACTGTACAGGTTTTCACATGTCTTGCGGTGGTGTCATTTCGAGCGCTATTTTAGATTTACCCACAGCACACTGCCTGACTGCCTGTTTTAGCTCATAAAATTAGCCTGAAATTACCCGGCCAGAATATAATTTACATTGCTGGAATTCTTCTTATAATTTGGTGATCATTTTGAATATAAACATCATATATTTTGCTTTAAACTTACAATTTTTAGATAAAAAATTTTCTCTAGGTAACTATGGTATCTTTTGTCCAAAATATATGACATTTATATTCAAAATATTCCTGGTCTTACAAGGAATCCAGCAATGTCAATTATATTATCCTAACTTTAGTTTGAGGTATTATTAAAATTTAGTGGTTATCCCACACATCTCCTTGGGACGGTTGGTGGGGGGTGGGGGGGAGGGAGGGACCGACCGACCATCTGTTACCCTGTGAAGAATTATTTTTTTATTTATTAACTGAAGATATTTTTTTTAGCTCATAAAATTCATACAAATTACCCGGTCAGAATATAATTTCCATTGCTGGAATTCTTATAATTTGGTGATCATTTTGAATATAAACATCATATATTTTGCATTAAACATACAATTTTAAGATAAAAATTTTTCTCTAGGTAACTATGTTATCTTTTGTGCAAAATATATGACATTTATATTCAAAATATTCCTGGTCTTACAAGGAATCCAGCAATGTCAATTATATTATCCTAACTTTAATCTGAGGTATTATTTAATACAAAATGTTAAAATTTATTATTTTCACCCAGTCTTTCTCTTGGTGGGGGGTGGGGGGGAGGGTTGGGACTGACCGCATGGTTGGAAGAGGGGGGGGAGGGAAGGTGGGGTACTTTGATTGACAGATAGTGTCGTGAAGATTATTTTTTTTTTTATTAACTGAAGATATTTGTTTAGCTCATAAAATTCATACAAATTACCCGGCCAGAATATAATTTACATTGCTGGAATTCTTATAATTTGGTGATCATTTTGAATATAAACATCATATATTTTGCATTAGACATACAAATTTTAGATAAAAAAATTTTTCTGAGTAACTATGTTATCTTTTGTGCAAAATATATGACATTTATATTCAAAATATTCCTGGTCTTACAAGGAATCCAGCAATGTCAATTGTATTATCCTAACTTTAGTTTGAGGTATTATTTATTAAAATTTAGTGGTTTTCCCCCAAAAATTTCTCTGAGAGGGAAGAGCCGGCAGTGTAGTGTGAGAGAGTTGAGTCCATTATTTGAATGGACATTAACTTGGCGACTGTATTTCTCTATTTCTCTTAAGTATTAATTGTGTGCATGTACCATCATAAAATTAAGATGTTATTTTTACTACAACATATGTATGTGCCTTCAAAAAGTGGAGTTTGGGGGTCGGGCCGGTTTCTATTGGAATTAATCCCATATGTTCTGTTGTTCATAACGGGACCCTGTGGGTTCAATTGACTTAGCGTTAAGTGGGGTACAACTATAGTAAAGAATTACAGAACATGTATTAATCCTATGTAATATTTTCATTTATTGTGCACCATGTTATGTATATGAATTATCATATTTACATTTTATGTATTCAGCTTGTGAATGCTGTCATCTGTACAGGCCAGCGCGCAGTGATACATAGAGTGAAGACCACCAGTCCTTATGGTGTGGAAGAGAGTTTCTTGGTCCATCTCTGTATATCTCCCGTACGAGAATAAGAACCTATATTTTAAGATAAGTGTTTGTGTATACCCTCAGTAGTGTAGAACATTTGGGAATTATCAAAAGGCAATTTATAGAGAGGAATTATTATTTTGACATAGGCTGATAAGGAAATGTAACACCTGTTATTGTTTGTAGAATGTGATTTGCAAGGTTGCCTCGGACACTATGCTACAGATGAAGGATTTTTTCATTCTATGTTCACTTGCTATGTTTCCTTTTTCTCCTGGCATAGAAGCTTTGATCTTGGCGGGAGGTATAGTGAGCTTTGTCAGATCAAACTAGCGCCAGTAGAAAAACACACCTATGAGATTGTTGTTTGTGAATGTGAGACTATGTTAGCGCCCCAGGGATTATCTTTGATACCACACGTGATGTTGCTGTCTATATGTGACATCAGTCTCTGTGATGAAGCTTTGGTCTTGGCGGGAGGTGTAATGATTGGTTGTCAGACCAAAGCTTACAGCCCAGAATTATGTCACATATAACAGCAAGTACACTACAGACCTCGTGGTACCACCACATTCCGGGTTGACACACCTCAGGTCGACCCTAGGGACTTGACCTTGCCCGCTAATGACGTGAGTTAGCTGGGTGACCTACAACCTCACCTAACCAAGACACCTGGGCAGGACCACACCTGCACACAGCTATCCAGATCAAACCAGTAGTGATAATTGGTTAGAGGTCAAAAGCCGGCTGGGCCGACCCTATATAAAGGCCCTACAGTCCCGTCCACGATCATTTTGGTTCTGATTATCATTCTGATCCTGGTTGCCATTCGAACATTCGAGCATTACTCTGGAGATTCTCAGAGTCACGCTTGTCCTCTCCCCAGGTCGGGAGGTTACTTCCCGACCAGACCCCAGCTAAGCAGAAGCCTCCCATAGGAGGCAGCCCAGCCAAGCATCCACTGGGCCCACGTCAGGGTACACGTGAGTCTTGTCAGAACGATTCCTAGGGTGAGTTACCTACTTTGGGAAGTGTATTCGTTCGGGTGTGTCCGAGAGTCAGTGTCGAGTAACGTAAAACATAATGTGTTAGTACCCCGATATAATAGTGATATTAATGTGTCCATGTCATTGAGTGAATTAATAAATAGTTGTATCGAAGAGGTGTTTTAACAAGTTGTCCTTTAGAAGTGATATATATTATTATTGACATACGAGATAAGATAAGCGTATTGACACTGGTAAATAACATCATACGCTACAAGTTTCCTATCTTTACATTACTACTCTCTATGCTCTCCCTACTTATATGTGTTCTTCTCTCATTGTGTTTTGTCCATTATACATATATTTTGCTCAAGAGATAAAAATTGTTGTACATTAGTGTACAGTACTGTAGTACATTTTATAATATAAAGTTTTTAAACTGTATTTTTGGGTAATTTACATAAATTTCTTCATTTATTTTCATCCATTTACATGCACACACTACAGTATACTAAAAGAAACATAAAAGAAATAAATGACCTTAGTGCAAAGATGTTCTAATTTGATTATGGTACTAAAATTGTTATGTCTAGTGCAAATTATAGCATGTTTATATTCAAATTAATCAGTATCTTACAAGAATCCCAGCAATGTAAATTATATTCACCCAGGTCATTTTACTGGCTTTTTATGAGAGAAGCTTAGTCACCTAAGAACTGATAAATATACACGCGTTAGACCTGGGCCTGTGCCAACTGTCAAACGTACTACCTCCCCTCCCCCCACGCCCCCTCGTTCGCTTGCTCCCTCCCTCCCTCTCCCCCATCTGCCCAGCATTGCTAGAATCCTTGTAAAACAGTGAATAATTTTAATATAAACGTCATGTATTTTTCACAAGAGATAAAAATTAATCACCTGTTCCACATTACAGTAGTGATTTGAGAGTAAAAGTGTATATGTACGTATATAGTATTCCACATGCACATAAGTATAAATACAAAGTTTATGTGATGACCGGACAACGTCCATTTCGGTTAACTTCACGGTTCCAAGAAAGTATCTAGGACGTTAACCGGCGCATGACTGTATATATATATTGTGACCGGGGAACGTGGCCCAGAGGTAACGTTCCCCGGTCACAATCATAAGATCGTGGGTTCAAATCCTGGCGGGGTGAGGTGTTGATTATATGTAGAAGTCCGCGTGCTTTTTTGGGCTAATGAAATATATATGGATCCTTGTGTTTCGAAGCCGGATTTGGTAAAACGTTACTCTGATCACCTAAGCGGCACGGGTAGTCCCCATTAGAGGTTCACGGCGCCATAAGCTCGTTGAACAGGATTTGTGTGAAATATAACAGAGTCTAGGACTGCTTTTAGTGTCCTGGTGGCCCAGAGGTAACGTTCCCC
Source organism: Homarus americanus (assembly GCF_018991925.1). Classification (NCBI taxonomy): domain Eukaryota; kingdom Metazoa; phylum Arthropoda; class Malacostraca; order Decapoda; family Nephropidae; genus Homarus; species Homarus americanus. Next base: position 612 of record NW_024750197.1, on the reverse strand, counting down.
GGTCACAATCAAAATATCGTGGGTTCCAATCATGGCGGGGTGAGGTGTTGATTATATGTAGAAGTCCGCGTGCTTTATTGGGCTAATGATATATATATATATATATATATATATATATATATATATATATATATATATATATATATATATATATATATATATATATATATATATATATATATACACCTAGACCCCGACTTACATTCGATGGACTTCGACGTCTCAGATATAGATAAAAATAAATAAATAAATAAAAAATAAATAAAAAACAAATTTTTTTAAATAGCCTGTAGCATTTTCTATACCGAAACGTATCCAGTTAATGTAGTCTCCATGTATAATTAGAAAATTATAGGGGCCCCATGTGCATTCAGCTGACTACATTAAAGGTTAAGTGCTCAGTCACACTGTATCCATTCCTTATTATTTATTACTTTCACTGTACTGTATCCATTCATCATTATTCATTACTTTTACTGTACTGTATTTCATTGTAGATTTTTTATTAAAAAAAAATATATATATATATTTTTTTTATCTATGTCGGACTTACGACCATGTCGGACTTACGACCTGGATTTGGGTCCCTAACCCCGTCGTAAGTCGGGGTCT
>NW_024750196.1:0-12015 GCF_018991925.1 Homarus americanus | reverse complement strand
GTTTAACGCCATTTAACGTTAGCTTAACGCCATTTAACGTTAGTTAAACGTCATTTAACGTTAATTTAACGGTTTTAACGTTAGTTTAACGCCATTTAACCTTAATTAAACGCTATTTAGTGTCAGTTTAACGTCATTTAACGTTAGCTTAACGTCATTTAACGTTAGTTAAACGTCATTTAACGGTATTTAACGTTAGTTTAACGCCATTTAACGTTAGTTTAGCGTCATTTAACGTTAATTTAACGCCATTTAACGTTAGTTTAACGCCATTTAACGTTTGTTTAACGTCATTTAACGTTAGTTTAACGTTATTTAACCTTAATTAAACGCCATTTAATGTTAGTTTAACGCCATTTAACGTTAGTTTAACGCCATTTAACGTTAGTTTAACGCCATTTAACGTTAGTTTAACGTCATTTAACGTTAGTTTAACGCCATTTAACGTTAGTTAAACGTCATTTAAAGTTAATTTAACGCTATTTAACGTTAGTTTAACTTCATTTAACGTTAGTTTAACTTCATTTAACGTTAATTAAACGCCATTTACCGTTAGTTTAACGCCATTTACCGTTAGTTTAACGCCATTTAACGTTAGTTTAACTCCATTTAACATTAGTTTAACGTCATTTAACCTTAATTAAACGCCATTTAACGTTAGTTTAATGCCATTTAACCTTAATTAAACGCCATTTAACGTTACTTTAACGCCATTTAACGTTAGTTTAACGCCATTTAACGTTAGTTAAACGTCATTTAATGTTTGTTTAACGTCATTTAACGTTAGTTTAACGCCATTTAACGTTAGTTTAACGCCATTTAGCGTTAGTTTCACGCCATATAACGTTAATTTAACGACATTTAACGTTAGTTTAACGCCATTTAACATTAGTTTAACGTCATTTAACCTTAATTAAACGCCATTTAACGTTAGTTTAACGCCATTTAACGTTAGTTTAACGCCATTTAACGTTAGTTTAACGCCATTTAACGTTAGTTTAACGCCATTTAACCTTAATTTAACGCCATTTAACGTTAGTTTAACGCTATTTAACGTTAGTTTAACGCCATTTAACGTTAGTTTAACTTCATTTAACGTTAATTTAACGCTATTTAACGTTAGTTTAACTTCATTTAACGTTAGTTTAACTTCATTTAACGTTAATTTAACGCTATTTCACGTTAGTTTAACTTCATTTAACGTTAGTTTAACTTCATTTAACGTTAATTAAACGCCATTTATCATTAGTTTAACGCCATTTAACGTTAGTTTAACGCCATTTAACGTTAGTTTAACGCCATTTAACGTTAGTTTAACGCCATTTAACATTAGTTTAACGTCATTTAACGTTAGTTTAACGCCATTTTACGTTAGTTTAACGCCATTTAACGTTAGTTTAACGCCATTTAGCGTTAGTTTAACGCCATTTAACGTTAATTTAACGCCATTTAACGTTAGTTTAACGTCAATTAACCTTAATTAAACGCCATTTAACCTTAATTAAACGCCATTTAACGTTAGTTTAACGCCATTTAACGTTAGTTTAACTTTAACCTTAATTAAACGCCATTTAACGTTAGTTTAACGCCATTTAACGTTAGTTTAACGCCATTTAACGTTAGTTTAACGCTATTTACGTTAGTTTAACGCCATTTAACGTTAGTTTAACGTCATTTAACCTAATTAAACGCCATTTAACGTTAAAGGTTTAACGCCATTTAACGTTAGTTTAACGTCATTTAAATTTTACTCAAACGCTATTTAACGTTAGTTTAACGCCATTTAACGTTAGATTAAGCCCATTTAACATTAGTTTAACGTCATTTAACCTTAATTAAACGCCATTTAACGTTAGTTTAACGCCATTTAACGTTAGTTTAACGCCATTTAACGTTAGTTTAACGCCATTTAACGTTAGTTTAACTCCATTTAACGTTAGTTTAACGTCATTTAGCCTTAATTAAACGCCATTTAACGTTAGTTTAACGCCATTTAACGTTAGTTAAACGTCATTTAACGTTAATTTAACGCTATTTAACATTAGTTTAACTTTATTTAACGTTAGTTTAACGTCATTTAACGTTAGTTTAACGCCATTTAACGTTAGTTTAACGCCATTTAACGTTAGTTTAACGCCATTTAACGTTAGTTTAACTTCATTTAACGTTAGTTTAACGCCATTTAACGTTAGTTAAACGTCATTTAATGTTAGTTTAACGTCATTTAACGTTTTTTTAACGCCATTTAACGTTAGTTTAACGCCATTTAACGTTAGTTCAACGTCATTTAACCTTAATTAAACGCCATTTAACGTTAGTTTAACGGCATTTAACGTTAGTTAAACGTCATTTAACTTTAATTAAACGCCATTTTACGTTAGTTTAACGCCATTTAACCTTAATTAAACGCCATTTAACGTTAGTTTAACGCCATTTAACGTTAGTTTAACGCCATTTAACGTTAGTTTAACGCCATTTAAGGTTAGTTTAACGTCATTTAACCTTAATTAAACGCCATTTAACTTTAGTTTAACGCCATTTAACGTTAGTTAAACGTCATTTAACGTTAATTTAACGATATTTAATGTCAGTTTAACTTCATTTAACGTTAGTTTAACTTCATTTATCGTTAATTAAACGCCATTTAACGTTAGTTTAACGCCATTTAACGTTAGTTAAACGTCATTTAATGTTAGTTTAACGTCATTTAACGTTAGTTTAACGCCATTTAACGTTAGTTTAACGCCATTTAACCTTAATTAAACGCCATTTAACTTTAGTTTAACGCCATTTAACGTTAGTTAAACGTCATTTAAAGTTAATTTAACGCTATTTAACGTTAGTTTAACTTCATTTAACGTTAGTTTAACGTCATTTAATCGTTATTAGTTTAACGTCATTTAATCCCACTAAAATGCCATTTAACGCTAGTTTAACGCCACTTAACGTTACTTTAGCTCCATTTAACATTAGTTGACGTTTAACCTTAATTAAACCATTTAGTTTACATTTAACCTTAATTAAACGCCATTTATATTTAACGTTAGTTTAACGCTATTTAACGTTAGTTTAACACCATTTAACGTTAGTTGAACGTCATTTAACCTTAATTAAACGCCATTTAACGTTAGTTTAACGCCATTTAACGTTAGTTAAACGTCATTTAACGTTAGTTTAACGCCATTTAACCTTAATTAAACGCCATTTAACGTTAGTTTAACGCCATTTAACGTTAGTTAAACGTCATTTAACTTTAGTTTAACGCCATTTTACGTTAGTTTAACGCCATTTAACGTTAGTTTAACGTCATTTAACCTTAATTAAACGCCATTTAACGTTAGTTTAACGCCATTTAACGTTACTTTAACTCCATTTAACATTAGGTTAACGTCATTTAACCTTAATTAAACGCCATTTAACGTTAGTTTAGCGCCATTTAACCTTAATTAAACGCCATTTAACGTTAGTTTAACGCCATTTAACGTTAGTTTAACGCCATTTAACGTTAGTTAAACGTCATTTAACCTTAATTAAACGCCATTTAACGTTAGTTTAACGCTATTTAACCTTAATTAAACGCCATTTAACGTTAGTTTAACGTCATTTAACCTTAATTAAACGCCATTTAACTTTAGTTTAACGCCATTTACCATTAGTTAAACGTCATTTAAAGTTAATTTAACGCTATTTAACGTTAGTTTAACTTCATTTAACGTTAGTTTAACTTCATTTAACGTTAATTAAACGCCATTTAACGTTAGTTTTACGCCATTTACCGTTAGTTTAACGCCATTTAACGTTAGTTTAACTCCATTTAACATTAGTTTAACGTCATTTAACCTTAATTAAACGCCATTTAACGTTAGTTTAATGCCATTTAACGTTAGTTTAACGCCATTTAACGTTAGTTTAACCCCATTTAACGTTAGTTTAACGCCATTTAACGTTAGTTTAACGTCATTTAACCTTAATTAAACGCGATTTAACGTTAGTTTAACGCCATTTAACGTTAGTTTAACTCCATTTAACATTAGGTTAACGTCATTTAACCTTAATTTAACGCCATTTAACGTTAGTTTAACGCCATTTAACCTTAATTAAACGCCATTTAACGTTAGTTTAACGCCATTTAACGTTAGTTTAACGCCACTTAACGTTAATTAAACGCCATTTACCGTTAGTTTAATGTCATTTAACGTTATTTTGACGTCATTTAACCTTAATTAAACGCCATTTAACTTCAGTTTAACGCCATTTAACGTTAGTTAAGCGTCATTTAACGTTAATTTAACTTCATTTAACCTTAATTAAACGCCATTTAACGTTAGTTTAACGCCATTTAACGTTAGTTTAACGTCATTTAACCTTAATTAAACGCCATTGAACGTTAGTTTAATGCCATTTAACGTTGGTTTAACGCCATTTAACGTTAGTTTAACGTCATTTAACCTTCATTAAACGCCATTTAACGTTAGTTTAACGCCATTTAACGTTAGTTAAACGTCATTTAACGTTAATTTAAAGCTATTTAACGTTAGTTTAACTTCATTTAACGTTAGTTTAACTTCATTTAACGTTAATTAAACGTCATTTAACGTTAGTTTAACTCCAATTAACGTTAGTTTAACGCCATTTAACGTTAGTTTAACGTCATTTAACCTTAATTAAACGCCATTTAACGTTAGTTTAATGACATTTAACGTTAGTTTAACGTCATTTAACCTTAATTACACGCCATTTAACGTTAGTTTAACGCCATTTAACGTTAGTTTAACGCCATTTAACGATAGTTTAACGTCATTTAACCTTAATTACACGCCATTTAACGTTAGTTTAACGCCATTTAACGTTAGTTTAACGCCATTTAACGTTAGTTAAACGTCATTTAATGTTTGTTTAACTTCATTTAACGTTAGTTAACGCCATTTAACGTTAGTTTAACGCCATTTAGCGTTAGTTTAACGCCATTTAACGTTAGTTTAACGCCATTTAACATTAGTTTAACGTCATTTAACATTAGTTTAACGTCATTTAACCTTAATTTAACGCCATTTAACGTTAGTTTAACGCATTTAACGTTAGTTTAACGCCATTTAACGTTAGTTTAACGCCATTTAACGTTAGTTTAAGCCATTTAACGTTAGTTTAATGCCATTTAACGATAGTTTAACGCCATTTAACGTTAGTTTAACGCCATTTAACGTTAGTTTAACGCCATTTAACGTTAGTTTAACGTCATTTAACGTTAGTTTAACGCCATTTACCGTTAGTTTAACGCCATTTAACGTTAGTTTAACGTTATTTAACCTTAATTAAACGCCATTTAACGCTAGTTTAACGCCATTTAACATTAGTTTAACGCCATTTAACGTTAGTTTAACGCCATTTAACGTTAGTTTCTACCGCCATTTAACGTTAGTTTAACGCCATTTAACGTTAGTTTAACGCTATTTAACGTTAGTTTAACGCCATTTAACGCTAGTTTAACGCCATTTAACGTTAGTTTAACGCCATTTAACGTTAGTTTAACGTCATTTAACGTTAGTTTAACGCCATTTAACGTTAGTTTAACGCCATTTAACGTTAGTTTAACGCCATTTAGCGTTAGTTTAACGCCATTTAACGTTAGTTTAACGCCATTTAACGTTATTTTAACGTCATTTAACCTTAATTAAACGCCATTTAACCTTAATTAAACGCCATTTAACCTTAATTAAACGCCATTTAAAGTTAGTTTAACGCCATTTAACGTTAGTTTAACTTTATTTAACCTTAATTGAACGCCATTTAACGTTAGTTTAACGCCATTTAACGTTAGTTTAACGCCATTTAACGTTAGTTTAACGCCATTTTACGTTAGTTTAACGCCATTTAACGTTAGTTTAACGTCATTTAACCTTAATTAAACGCCATTTAACGTTAGTTAACGCCATTTAACCTTAATTAAACGCCATTTAGCGTTAGTTTAACGCCATTTAACGTTAGGTTAACGCCATTTAACGTTAATTTAACGCTATTTAACGTTAGTTTAACTTCATTTAACGTTAGTTTAACTTCATTTAACGTTAATTAAACGCCATTTAACGTTAGTTTAACGCCATTTAACGTTAGTTAAACGTCATTTAACGTTAATTTAACGCTATTTAACGTTAGTTTAACTTCATTTAACGTTAGTTTAACTTCATTTAACGTTAATTAAACGCCATTTAACGTTAGTTTAACGCCATTTAACGTTAGTTTAACGCTATTTAACGTTAGTTAAACGCTATTTAACGTTAGTTTAACTTCATTTAACGTTAGTTTAACTTCATTTAACGTTAATTAAACGCCATTTAACGTTAGTTTTACGCCATTTACCGTTAGTTTAACGCCATTTAACGTTAGCTTAACTCCATTTAACATTAGTTTAACGGCATTTAACCTTAATTAAACGCCATTTAACGTTAGTTTAACGCCATTTAACCTTAATTAAACGCTATTTAACGTTAGTTTAACGCCATTTAACGTTAGTTTAACCCCATTTAACGTTAGTTTAACGCCATTTAACGTTAATTTAATGCCATTTAACGTTAGTTTAACGCCATTTAACGTTAGTTTAACGCCATTTAACTTTAGTTTAACGCCATTTTACGTTAGTTTAACGCCATTTAACGTTAGTTTAATGTCATTTAACCTTAATTAAACGCCATTTAACGTTAGTTTAACGCTATTTAACGTTAGTTTAACTCCATTTAACATTAGGTTAACGTCATTTAACCTTAAATTTAACGCCATTTAACGTTAGTTTAACGCCATTTAACCTTAATTAAACGCCATTTAACGTTAGTTTAACGCCATTTAACGTTAGTTTAACGCCATTTAACGTTAGTTTAACGCCATTTAACGTTAGTTTAACGCCACTTAACGTTAATTAAACGCCATTTACCGTTAGTTTAATGTCATTTAACGTTAGTTTGACATCATTTAACCTTAATTAAACGCCATTTAACTTCAGTTTAACGCCATTTAACGTTAGTTAAGCGTCATTTAACGTGAATTTAACGCTATTTAACGTTAGTTTAACTTCATTTAACGTTAGTTTAACTTCATTTAACGTTAATTAAACGTCATTTAACGTTAGTTTAACGCCATTTAACGTTAGTTTAACACCATTTAACGTTTATTTAACGCCATTTAACGTTAGTTTAACGCCATTTATCTTATTAGCTTCATTTAACGTTAATTTAACGCTATTTAACGTTAGTTTAACGCCATTTAACGTTAGTTTAACTAATTTTAACGTTAATTAAACGCCATTTATCGTTAGTTTAACGCCATTTAACGTTAGTTTAACGCCATTTAACATTAGTTTAACGCCATTTAACGTTAGTTAACGCCATTTAACGTTAGTTTAACGCCATTCAACGTTAGTTTAACGCCATTTAACGTTAGTTTAATGCCATTTAACGTTAGTTTAAAGACATTTAACCTTAATTAAACGCCATTTAACGTTAGTTTAACGCTATTTTGCGTTAATTTAACGTCATTTAACGTTAGTTAAACGTCATTTAACGTTAATTTAACGCTATTTATCGTTAGTTTAATTTCATTTAACGTTAGTTTAACGCCATTTATCGTTAGTTTAACGCAATTTAACGTTAATTTAACGTCATTTAACGTTTGTTTAATGTCATTTAACGTTAGTTAAACGTCATTTAACGTTAGTTTAATGTCATTTAACGTTAGTTTAGCGCCATTTAATGTTAGTTTAACGCCATTTAACCTTAATTAAACGCCATTTACCATTAGTTTAATGCCATTTAACGTTAGTTTAATGACATTTAACGTTAGTTTAACGTCATTTAACCTTAATTAAACGCCATTTAACGCCAGTTTAACGCCATTTAACGTTAGCTTAACGCCATTTAACGTTAGTTAAACGATATTATCCTTACTAAAATTATTTAATTAGTTTAACGGCATTTAACGTTAGTTTAACGCTATTTAATGTTAGTTTAACGCCATTTAACGTTAGTTTAACGCCATTTAACGTTAGTTTAACGCCATTTTACGTTACTTTAACGCTTAACGTTAGTTTTACGTCATTTAACCTTAATTAAACGCCATTTAACGTTAGTTTGACTCCATTTAACGTTAGTTTAACGCCATTTAACGTTAGTTTAACGCCATTTAACGTTAGTTTAACGCCATTTAACGTTAGTTTAATGCCATTTAACGATAGTTTAACGCCATTTAACGTTAGTTTAACGCCATTTAACGTTAGTTTAACGTCATTTATCGTTAGTTTATCGCCATTTATCGTTAGTTTAACGCCATTTTCCGTTAGTTTAACGCCATTTTACGTTAGTTTAACGTCATTTAACGTTAATTTAACACTATTTAACGTTAGTGTAACGCCATTTAACGTTAGTTTAACTTCATTTAACGTTAATTTAACGCTATTTACCGTTAGTTTAACTTCATTTAACTTTAGTTTAACTTAATTTAACGTTAATTAAACGCCATTTATCGTTAGTTTAACGCCATTTAACGTTAGTTTAACGCCATTTAACGTTAGTTTAACGTTATTAACCTTAATTAAACGCCATTTAACGTTAGTTTAACGCCGTTTAACGTTAGTTTAACGCCATTTAACATTAGTTTAACGCCATTTAACATTAGTTTAACGTCATTTAACCTTAATAAAACGCCATTTAACGTTAGTTTAACGCCATTTAACATTAGTTTAACGATATTTAACCTTAATTAAACGCCATTTAACGTTAGTTTAACGCCATTTAACGTTAGTTTAACGCCATTTAACGTTAGTTTAACGCCATTTTACGTTACTTTAACGCCATTTAACGTTAGTTTAACGCCATTTAACGTTAGTTTAACGCCATTTAACATTACTTTAACATCATTTAACCTTAATTAAACGCCATTTAGCGTTAGTTTAACGCCATCTAACCTTAATTAAACGCCATTTAACGTTAGTTTAACGTCATTTAACGTTAGTTTAATGCCATTTAACGTTAGTTTAACGCCATCTAACCTTAATTTAACGCCATTTACCGTTAGTTTAATGCCATTTCACGTTAGTTTAACGTCATTTAACCTTAATTAAACGCCATTTAACGTTAGTTTAACGCCATTTAACGTTAGCTTAACGCCATTTAACGTTAGTTTAACGTCATTTAACTTTAATTTAACGCCATTTAACGTTAGTTTAACGCCATTTAACGTTAGTTTAACGCCATTTAACGTTATTTTAACGTTATTTAACTTTAATTAAACGCCATTTAACGTCAGTTTAACGCCATTCAACGTCAGTTTAACGCCATTCAACGTTAGCTTAACGCCATTTAACGTTAGTTAAACGTCATTTAACGTTAATTTAACGGTATTTAACGTTAGTTTAACGCCATCTAACGTTAGTTTAACGTCATTTAACGTTAATTTAACGCAATTTAACGTTAGTTTAACGCCATTTAATGTTAGTTTAACGCCATTTAACGTTAGTTTAACGCCATTTAACGGTAGTTTAACGCCATTTAACGGTAGTTTAACGCCATTTAATGTTAGTTTAACGCCATTTTACGTTAGTTTAACGCCATTTAACGTTAGTTTAACGCCATTTAACTTTAGTTTAACGCCATTTATCGTTAATTTAACGCCAATTAACGTTAGTTTAACGCCATTTAACGTTAGTTTAACGCCATTTAACGTTAGTTTAACGCCATTTAACGTTAGTTTAACGCCATTTAACGTTAGTTTAAATCCATTTAACGTTAGTTTAACGCCATTTAACGTTAGTTTAACATTATTTAACCTTAATTAAACGCCATTTTACGTTAGTTTAACGCCATTTAACGTTAGTTTAACGCCATTTATCGTTAGTTTAACGCCATTTTACGTTAGTTTAACGCCAAGTAACGTTAGTTAAACGTCATTTAACGTTAATTTAACGCTATTTAACGTTAGTTTAACGTCATTTAACGTTAGTTTAACTTCATTTAACATTAATTTAACGCTATTTCACGTTAGTTTAACGCCATTTAACGTTAGTTTAACGCCATTGAACGTTAGTTTAACGCCATTGAACGTTAGTTTAACGCCATTTAACGTTAGTTTAACGCCATTTAACGTTAGTTTAACGCCATTTCTCGTTAGTTTAACTTCATTTAACGTTAATTTAACACCATTTAACGTTAGTTTAACGCCATTTAACGTTAGTTTAACGCCATTTAACGTTAGTTTAACGCCATTTAACGTTAGTTTAACGCCATTTAACGTTAGTTTAACGCCATTTAACGTTAGTTTAACGCCATTTAACCTTTGATTTAACGCCATTTAACGTTATTTTAACGCAATTTAACGTTAGTTTAACGTTATTTAACCTTAATTAAACGCCATTTAACGTTAGTTTAACGCCATTTAACGTTAGTTTAACGCCATTTAACGTTAGTTTAATTCCATTTAACGATAGTTTAACGCCATTTAACGTTAGTTTAACGCCAATTAACGTTAGTTTAACGTCATTTAACGTTAGTTTAACGCAATTTAACGTTAGTTTAACGTTATTTAACCTTAATTAAACGCCATTTAACGTTAGTTTAACGCCATTTAACGTTAGTTTAACGCCATTTAACGTTGGTTTAACGCCATTTAACGTTAGTTTAACGCCATTTAACGTTAGTTAATTCCATTTAACGATAGTTTAACGCCATTTAACGTTAGTTTAACGCCATTTAACGTTAGCTTAACGTCATTTAACGTTAGTTTAACGCCATTTATCGTTAGTTTAACGCCATTTTACGTTAGTTTAACGCCAATTAACGTTAGTTTAACGTCATTTAACGTTAATTTAACGCTATTTAACGTTAGTTTAACGCCATTTAACGTTAGTTTAACTTCATTTAACGTTAATTTAACGCTATTTAACGTTAGTTTAATTTCATTTAACGTTAGTTTAACTTCATTTAACGTTAATTAAACGCCATTTATCGTTAGTTTAACGCCATTTAACGTTAGTTTAACGCCATTTAACGTTAGTTTAACGTCATTTAACCTTAATTAAACGCCATTTAACTTTAATTAACGCCATTTAACGTTAGTTTAACGCCATTCATCGTTAGTTTAACTTCATTTAACGTTAATTTAACGCCATTTAACGTTAGCTTAACGCCATTTAACGTTAGTTTAACGCCATTTAACGTTAGTTTAACGCCATTATCGTTAGTTTAACGCCATTTAACGTTAGTTTAACGCCATTTAACGTTAGTTTAACGCCATTTAACATTAGTTTAACGTTAGTTTAACGTTATTTAACCTTAATTAAACGCCATTTAACGTTAGTTTAACGCCATTGAACGTTAGTTTAACGCCATTTAACGTTAGTTTAACGCCATTTAACGTTAGTTTAATGCCATTTAACGATAGCTTAACGCCATTTAACGTTAGTTTAACGCCATTTAACATTAGTTCAACGTCATTTAACCTTAATTAAACGCCATTTAACGTTAGTTTAACGCCATTTAACGTTAGTTTAACGCCATTTAACGTTAGTTTAACGCCATTTAACGTTAGTTTAACGCCATTTAACGTTAGTTTAACGCAATTTAACGTTAGTTTAACGTTATTTAACGTTAATTAAACGCCATTTAACGTTAGTTTAACGCCATTTAACGTTAGTTTAACGCCATTTAACGTTAGTTAAACGCCATTTAACGTTAGTTTAACGCCATTTAACGTTAGTTTAACGCCATTTAACGTTAGTTTAACGCCATTTAACGTTAGTTTAACGCAATTTAACGTTAGTTTAACGTTAGTTTAACGTTATTTAGCCTTAATTAAACGCCATTTAACGTTAGTTTAACGCCATTTAATGTTAGTTTAACACCATTTAACGTTAGTTTAACGCCATTTAACGTTAGTTTAACGCCATTTAACGTTAGTTTAACGCCATTTAACTTTGGTTTAATACCATTTAACGATAGCTTAACGCCATTTAACGTTAGTTTAACGCCATTTAAC